>NW_016107361.1:5055348-5079934 GCF_001604975.1 Cebus imitator | reverse complement strand
AAAAAAAAAAAGAATTAGTGCATTGGTGTCCATACCAAGCACTACCTTTAAAGGATTAATGTGACTCACTTCTGTTATGTTTTTCAAACTTGTGGACTTGTTCAGCTGCTACAGGGACGCATTCAAAAGCTTCCACTTTATTCATTATAAAATTTCTCAATCAATGGCTGCTAACTGTTCTACTACTATAATATGGGAAGCAGGACATATTTTTAACATTTAAAGGGTTTTAAGTATTAACATTCTGAAAATCATTGAACTAGACACTGCTTAATTGTTATTAATTGATTGTCTCAGGGCTCTAAATTAACCCACATAACCTAAAATTAAAAAAAAAAAAAATTCACCAGGAGCAATGACTCACATCTGTAATCTCAGCACTTTAGAAGGCTAAGGTGGGAGGATTGTTTGAGGCCAGAAGTTTGAGACCAGTCTGGGCAACATAGTGAGACCCCTATCTCTACAAAAAAATAAAAGAAATTAACTGGGGATGGTGGCACACACCTGTTGTCCTTGCTACTCAGAGGCTGAGAGGGGAGGATTGTTTGAACTCAGGAGTTTAAGGCAACAGTGAGCTATGATTGTGCTATTGGACTTCAGCCTGGGTGACAGTGCGACACCTCATCTTCAAAATAAATGTTTTTTAAGAAAGTAAAATGAATCCAAGACAGATAAAAATGACACTAAGAGAAAGTAAAGCATGATCAAAATGAAAAAAACATCCCCTGAAAATGGAACCTTTGAATATTTTCTGTATCAGAAGTCTTACGCTAAGGACGCTGGTACATGGGAGGACTATGGAATTTTTGTACCCCGTTTTAAGCCTGAGGAAATTTGGAAGCTCTCTCTGTTTACATAAAGGAGGGCATGGCAGAAATGATCGGCAGATCCTAATTAATTCTTTTTGGCATTGAATCCATGTGATAGTAAGAGACGTTCATATTTTTTAAAGCCCAAGTGCACTCCATGTTTGAAGACAGAATTCATTCATCATGAAAGCTGCCCAGGAGGGGTGCTGGACATAGGTTAAAATCTCAGAGACAGTCCTCAACTCTAATCTGGGGGCATTCTCTCCCTGCCATTCTCCCTGCCCTCCCAGAATATTCACATAGATGACTTCTGGATTGTTCATTTTCCAACCTAAGACATGCAGAGTGGTAGTGGGGAAATTGGGACTGCAAGGGAAAAATATATGAAACTCACTTGGTGTCAGCTGTAACTGGGACTGAAATCGCATACATCCTTCAGCATGTCCATAAGGTTCAAACTGTATCTTGAAACATGGTCAGTGTCAACAGACAGCATTATCCACTCTCACTCACCAGTACTCCCTCCTCTCACGAGAAGCAAGAGCCCTGAAGTGCCTGGTGACCCACCTATAGCAGCCTAATCATCCCCTCACTCCCATGACCATCACTCTCTACTGGGAGTTGAGTTGTGTTGCAGGCAATGCCTGCCTAGAAAGAGGCATTAGCCTGTTTCTGTGTGGCTTTAAAGGATGGAATATATAGACATCTGAGTAGATTGGAATTGGCATGGGCTGCCTATTTGGACAGTCACTTCTAAATCTCTAGAGAGTTGAATTGGAGACCTGGATGACCATTGGTTATGAACATTGCTGAGTAGTAGATGGGCCTTTGGCTTTTTTAAGCTTCCTTCCAACTCTAGCCTAAGACTTAGTGATGTCTTTTGTTCATTTAAATCAGTTGAAGACTTGACAGAATTTAGGTATTGCACAGAAATAAATATTACCTAGCAATGTCTAAAAATAAAAAACAAAACAAGAAACCTTTTGCTCACTCTAATGATACATTTGTGAATGTGTCATTCATCTGAACTGATGAGTACGGGAAGCCTGTGGTTCGGTGTACTGCAGATGATTGCTTAGCTTAAATTATACAAAGATTTCACTACTACAATTTCCTTGTCTCCTGTATGGATTCCTTTTAGCAATCCCCATTATTGAAAAAAGAATACAAATCAACAAATAAGTTATTTTCTCTTCAACAATCTCAATATTAGGCAATTTTTTTTATTTGAAAGTACTTTTTTTTCACTTCTACTGGTATAAATAATTCAAGAGTTATTATTATTATCGATCTTTTTTATCTTCCTTGCTTTGCAAAACCTTCTATTTGTGGTTGGAAGATTGGGGAAAAGTAACTATTTTATGGTCCTGGCTATGTCTAAACCCTAATCTAAAAATTTGGTAGCATGCTCTCATTGAAGTTGTCACAGCTTACACGTATTTAGTTTTCTATAATATCGCATACGCCAAAATCCAGAAACCACAAAAACAAATCTTTCCTTAGTTTTTCATCATTTATAAATTCAAGGTAATAGGCAGCCAGTGTTTGCAAAGTCCATTGCATTCTGGGTCTAGATGTTTGCTTGATGAGGTGCAAAGACATAACAGGTGAGCTGAGGACAAAACCAGAGCCAGAGCCTGCCATGATGACCAGCACTGCTGTCTATAATATACCACACAAAGTCATTGCAAGGCTAATTTTGGTCAGAGAGTTCTAAATTGGAGGTGCCAGAAAGAAGGGAGAAGGTGGGCCCCATGCCAGACACACACATTTGCATATATTATTTCATTTATTCTTCACACTCACCTTGACTGGTTTACAAATGGTGAATCTTACATTTCAAGAGGTTAAGTAATTTGTTGAACGCCAAAGAGCTAAAAAGTGACAGCAACAGGATTAAAATCTTGCTATAATTTCAGGGTCAAGAGAAAGGCCTTATTGTGAGTAAAAGTTTATTGCCCTACTGACTGATCGATGCATTAAATTTTGCTGTTAACACTAATTTTGTATAGTGGTATTCCAAATGAATTCTTCTAAAAATTACCATTCTAAAGTTTTAGTCTTCCAGAAAATTTTATTTGAATTTCATTTATAAAATGGAATTCTAATTTGAACGAAATGCATGTGTTATTTACCAACACCTGCAACACCACGAAAATATTCATTTAAATTCTATTGGTTAATTTCATAAGTAAATGTCACAAATTGGGACTTAAAAAAAAAGAACTCTTTTTTTTAAAATAACATTTTTTGTGTTGTTCTATAATTGGAATTATGTTACTGCCCTATTTCTCTGCTTCTCTTTTCATCAATATTTACTGAAAGAAGTAATATTCTTATTACATTTCCTATGCCTCCTTGCTCTCTGAAGCCCACTTCAATCAGAACTCAATCCTGTCCACTCCAACAAAGCTATGATAGTCTGCGTCACGACTGCCTTGGCCAAAGCCAGCCAGGCTACCCAAATTCTGGCGTTATTTTTTGCTGTTATCTCACTGGCTCCTCAGAAACGTTCAACACAGATAGCATAAGTTTCAAATCCTTTCCCCGTGGTTTCCAGGGCACTGTAGTTTCCTGCTTTCCTAATCCTTCTCTCCCGGCCCCCACCAGGAGATCTTCTTCCTTACTTTGTCCCCTAATCTACATGCTGATAACTGGCCCCACCCTTAGTTTCAGACTCATATATTCAGCTCTCATTTGCTGTCTCCACAGGGAAGTTTAACAGAGCTCATATTTAATGTGTCCAAAACAATATTCTTGATCTTACCTCTCTCAACCTATTCCTCATGTATTATGCCTTATCTTGGCAAAGGACCTCACTGTCTACCCAGTTGCTCCCACTGAAAATAAGAGAGTAACCCTTGGCTCCTTTTCCTTTACTTTCCATAGCTAATTGACTGACAGGTCCTATCAGCTTTATCTCCAAAATGTATCCTGAGTCACTCTCTACAGGCCTGCTGCTACCCTTCCAAGTCCAAATAACCAACATTTCTCCTGAGCTTTTGCTCCAGCCTCCTGCTTCCATTCTATCTCCTTCTCCAGTTATCCATTCTCCCTGCCATAACTCAGGTTTTCTCAGCCACGTCAGGATTGACATTTTAGGCTTCCGATTTCTTTGTTGTGGGGAGTAGTCCAGACATGGTAGGATGTTTAGCAGCATCTCTGGCCTTTGCCCACTAGATGTCAGTAGCACTCCCCAGTGTGACAACGAAGATGTCTCCCAACAGGGACAAATGTTCGCAGGAGGCAAAATCACCCCCTGTTGAGAATCCCTACCATAGCATGAACAAGTTTACTTTAAAAAAATGAGTCATAATTAATAATAATGATAAGTAGTAAAATCAAATAAAATAACAATAATAGTAATGTCACTTCTCTCATTTAAATCCTCCAGTGACCCCGAAGGCTCTTACCATGGCCAGAAAGGCTCTGCATCATCTAGTTCCTGCCAACCTCTCTGACTTTAAGGCTGCCATGGCCTGATTTCTATTCCTCATATAAACAAAGCTCATTCTCACCTCAAGGCAGTCACACTTGCTATTCTTTCTGTCTAGGGCACCTTTCTGCAGGGCCACTTTCTTTACATAATGGATCCAACTCCTCAGAAAGTTCTCTCGCCACCCTACCTCATGTGCCCCCACATCACATTATCATGTCTGTTTTCTTCCCAGCATCTATAGTTACGTGAGATGACTCTACGTACATGTTTCCTTATCTGGCTCCTCAACTACAAAATAAACTCCTAGTCTGTTGTGCACACTACTATGTCTCTCGTGTCCTGAACAGTGCCAGTCACACAGTAGGTACCCAAGAAATATTCACCAAGTTTTAAAATTCCTCAAGAAGCCAGGTGTGGTGGCTCTAATCCCAGTGCTTTGGGAGGCTGAGGCAGGAGGATGGCTTGAGGCCAGGAGTTCAAAATCAGGGCAACATAGTGAGACTCGATCTCTAAAAAAAATATTGAAAATTAGCCAGGTATGGTGTATTGTGTCTATAGTGTCAGCTACCTGGGAGGCTGAACCGGGAGGATTGCTTGAGCCCAGGTGTTTGAGGCTGCAGTGAGCTATGATTGTGCCACTGGACTCCAGTCTGAGCAACAGAACAAGACCCTGTTTCTGAAAAAAATAAAATTATTATGATTCTTCATGTCTTGGATTAACATACTGATGTGGTTATATGCAAAGCTTCTCAGTCTAAATGTTTGCAGGTATTTTTAGTAGAACAGGATACTGGTCACCCACAGATCAAATAATTTCTTATGTTGCCATTACGCATTTGATGGGACACATGTGGAGAATGTTCCTTTCATAAGGAAAAGCTGTTGGCCTGATTGGATTGGATCACATTTGGAGCCCAAATACTATTAAACAAAGTTTGGCAAAGTTAAGAGAATGAAGCTCATCTTTGTAAGTGACCTAAGCTTGTTGAAACCCATTCCCAGAGGTGAAAGCCTAATGAATCTGTCTATTGTGCCATGGAGCCTTCTGTTTGATATAAGCTTTGTCAGGGGAATGAGGTATTGACGTTTTAATGTCTGTGGATTATGGTAATGTGCTTAACTATATTGATCTGTTCAGTATTCTGTACTTGCTTTGGCCACCATCCCAAAAACTCCAAGAGAAGGAGGTGCCCAGATGGTCATAACACAGACTATGAAAAGGAATCAAAGAAGTAGCATATCAGTGTAATTCATAAAATATTAGACATCAAATTTTGACACCTCAGTTAAGCCTCAAGTCTAATGGGAAACTACTTAATGGGCTAAATTAATCCTACCACTGACAAAAATTGATGTGTGTGGTAAGAATGAGAATTTCCCAACTGACCTGCATTCTGTGGGAGGGACAGAGAAATAACTTTATGGGTGAGCCCTTGGGTTCTGCTATTCAAGCAAGGACTTGGAAGTAATGTGTAATGGAGGCACAGGTAGGGGAGGCACAGAATGCTGGGGGCCCCTGGAGACATGGGCCAAGGCATGGGGACCATTCTCCAAGGCAAGAATCAGTGGAGGGAAAAGCCCTGGGCTCTGAAGTTAGGCATGCCTGGCTTAGCCCCCCCAAGTTCTGCACTTACTAATCACTGCTTATCAGAATGCCTGCCTGCAGGTTTTTAAATTTCCGTATGCTTTCATTTTTTTCACCTATAAGGAGAGGAAAAATAATGTTTCTTATCTCTTAAGATGGGAGAGGGCTAAAATGTGGTAACATAGGGAAAGTATCAGGACCAGATGAGGCATGTGAATTCTCTTTTTCCCTGTTTTCTATGTCATTCCAGACTCTATGGCATCTGCTTTAATTAAGATACCATGTGCACTACCTACCTGACCTTGAAATCAGCAAAGACCTTCAGAGAGGGAACCCGGAATCACTCCCCTGTTCTCAGCAGCTTTTGTCAGCTGCCTCAGAGGAAAGATTAGCTTGTGTGACATGCTGACATTGAGTTACCCTCTGTTCTGTTAAGGTGATCTAGGCTTGGCAGGAGCAGTTGGGGGATAGGAGGGAGAACTTGGGGAGCATCTGTGCCCACTACCCCAAGTTGCCAGCCTGCAGCAGAAGAGCACAGAGCAGCAGACCCCTGCCCTTGTCACAGATGCCACAGACACTTTATAGCCATTGTAATAAAAGCTGAGTCTGCCAGCCCTGGCTTCATAAGAGAGGGAATAAACAATAGCTAGCAGATTAAATAAGGCAGGACATTTTATATTCAAGTTTGTGAGTTTAGCAGAAACTGAGAGCATATAAATAAAAAGGACCACGATAGCGTTTAATAAAGCAAACAGACCAAGGAGTCATTCATTTGCCATGTGAAGGATTTGTTTTCCAGAGCAATCATGCAAAAAGGCTTAGCCTATTCTGCAGATGAAAAACTGGCCTGACCCTATCCTGCCCAGCTGAATGAACTCTGCAAACAGGATTTTCAAAGTACTGTTTTTCAATTAATGTTTTAATATTTTGAGACTTTGCATGGAAATTATAGCTTTAGCCACTGAAGATGACTTAAGCGAGTGCCTGATTTACAAATGCACCCAAGCAATGCCAGTGGCCTTTGCAAATTAGATTTTTAAAATAATTCACATAGTGGCTTTTTAATGTACTCAAGTGCCTCCCATGTGCAGCCTTCCAGCATTGTTCTGAAGAACAGATTTTTTAGAACCTAATGCACATTTCAACTCTTAATTCATGCTTTTGCCTTTCCTTTTAGATGACTTCACTACTACTTTCATTTATCAGAATAATTAAAAGAATACAATAGGGCTTGCATTGAGGAGTTGTCAGTCATCAAATCTTTCTTCATAATTGCCAAATTTCAGGTCATCACCAAACCTTCATTTTCTCTCATCACCTTGCATCTGTGTTGTTGCCATAGCCTTCTGATGTTGTGATCCACTCTATACATTGTGGAAGGTGTCATTCTTCAAACATTCCTCTTAACCATGTAATTCCCTGTCGAAGAAATGATAAGAGCAATCTACTAGCTCCAGTCTAAACTGTCAACTCCTTATCCTGACTTGCTTTTTAAAAAATTTTTTAAATAGACTTTACTTTTTAGGATAGTTTTAGAATCACAGCAAAATTGAACAGAAACTATAGAGAGTGCCTATATACCCCCTCCCCTCCCACACATACAGCCTCTCTCACTGTCATCATCCTGTACTAGAGTGGTATATTTATTGCAATCAATGAACTTACATTTACACATCATTATCATCCCAAATCCATAGTTCGCAGAGTTTGTTCTTGATGTACATTCTGCGAGTTTTGACAAATGTTTAATGACATGTGTTCATGATTATAACACAGAATAGTTTCATTGCCTAAAAATCTTCTGTGCTCTATCTATTCTTCTTCCTCCCACATCCACTGATCTTTTTACTGTCTCCATAGTTTTGCCTTTTCCACAATATGGTATAGTTGGAATCATACAATATGTAGCCTTTTCAATTGGCATTTTTAACTTAGTAACATGCATTTGGTTCCTCCATGTTCATTTTCTAACTTGATAGTTTTTCTCTTTTTATTACTGAATCTTAAGCCACGTATAGATATACCACAGTTTATTTATTCACCTAATGAAGGGAATCTCGGTTGCTTCCAAATTTTGGCAGAAATGAACAAAGCTGCAATGAACATCCTGATATGTCCCCCACCCAAATCTCATGTCACATTGTAATCCCCAGTGTTGGAGGTGGGGTCTGGTGGAAGGTGATTGAATCTTGGGGGTGATTTATCATGAGTCCTTTAATACCATCCGCTTTGGTGCTGTTCTTGTGATAGTGAATGAGCTCTCACAAGATCTGGTGGTTTAACAGTGTGAAGCACCTCCCACCTCTCTCTCAGTCCTGCTCTTGACATGTAAGATGCCTGCTCCCACTTTGCCTCCCACCATGATTAAAAGCTACCTGAGGCCTCCCCAGAGGCAGATGCTATTGTGCTTCCTTGTACAGCCTGGGTAACCACGAGCCAATTAAACTTCTTTTCTTCATAAATTACCCAGTCTCAGGTATTTCTGCCCCCTTCTTTTGTACCAAAAACATCCTATTCCCTTCTTTGCATAACAGACATCATTTCCCTTCCCTTGCTGTGAATTTCTCTAGGGATATGGTTCTCAACACCAGAGAGCTTCCAGAGATATTGATGGCTTTCTCCTGTCCCCAGAGAGTCTGATGTCACTGAGCTGGGTACTAGGACTTTAAAGTCCACCGGATGATTCTTAATGTGCTGCCAGTGTTGAGAACCAAGCACTGGGGTTACGATCCTCACCAGAAAATCAAATGTTTTACTGCATACTAAGTACATTGTATAACAGGCTTTCTGTTTCTTTTTCCATGGCTGTTTTATGATGCCATAAATACTACCTGCTGAGTCAAGAAAACACCACAATAAGATAGTCAATGAATGCTACTTGCAGGCCTGTCTGAGCTGAGCTTCTAGATTTTTCTTACTAATTTTAACTGATCCTAAAAAGATTACTCAGCCCTCTAGGAATTAGTCTTCTTTATTTATTTCCCAAGCACAAAGTATATCAGAAACTATCCACTGATGGTCAGTCATTTAACTAAATTTCCAGGGGATGAGTCCTTCCCCAGATAGTGAGGCCACAGATTAGCTCACTGGCCCAGTTTCCTGCTGAAGTGCCTAAACTTTGCCTTTCCCAAAATTCACATCTTCTAAAATTTGTAGCTCACTGTGATACTGCTATAGTACCAGAACATGAGGTTTACCTTGTGAAAATATATAGTTTTCAAGGATGCAAACAAAAATGAACTTAAGCCCATCAAAATGTAGTAGCTAGGTTCTGGTTCAGGAAATTGATTGAAAACCTGTATTTATCTTCCCCCGAGCCCCACAGAAGTGACAGTAAAGATATCTGAAGAAGGATAAATTCATAACAATACTGAAAGAAGGAAAGAGCAGCTATCAGCAGGCCAGAGATTTTTGACAGACTTTTAGAAGATGGACTTGTAGATTATGCTGATGGATAAGTTAAAGCTGAAAGAACTATAGCCAAAAATGTGCACAAGAGGGATGAAGTACAGGTGAGAGCCTCTCTTCCTGGAGTGGAGAGGCTCACAACTAAAAGTCAGAAGGAGAGACAAGCAAGAACAGGAGTAGCAGTCAGGATGGAACCTGGAGAAGTATGTTCAGAACAGCTCTGTCCCTCCATTCTGCTCCTTACTTAAACTGGAAGTGGTTGCCATTATTTTTGTCCTTGGAACAAACCATAGGGCTGGTCTCTAAAGAAAAGATGGCTCCAGAGTAAAACCCTGAAAATTTTGGCACCAAAAAGAGTGTGACTGGAGGTCATCTTACCTGTGCTTTGTCCCCATATCTGGAGGGCGATGCGAAACACACACATAGAAATCACAGTGCAATCCTGGAGTGAAGGAAAGGCCCATACAGCAGCAGAAAAACCTGTATCAGCGATCATTATTAACCAACCTCATCCTTAATTCCCAAATTTGAGTAGAAAACCAAAACTCATCCGTGGTATGAGAGAAACAAATAAAATAAAAAGTTACCCAGAGGAATAAATAGCTGAGGACATAAACAACTGAAGGGAAAAGCAGGGGTGGGTGGGTAGAGGAAGAAGGAATTTTTTGAGAATTCTAATTAGTATAAATCCAATGAGATCTAGCTTCTATAAAACAGGAATAGCTGCTATAAAAAGGGATAATAAAAGAAAAAATCCAAAAACATGATTACCAAAATAAAATACATAATAAAGTAGCAAAGATAAAGTAAAGGAAATCTTTCAGAAGTAGGCCAAAAATAGAAAAGATGGAAAATATGAAAAATTTTAAAAAGTTCAGAGATACAAAGAATACAGCTAAGCATTCTAAAATCTGTCTAATAAGTCATGCATAATGAGGAAAACATGGCATGGGATGGGGGAAATTATTGAGGAAATAGCTGAATAACATTTTCGTTAATGAAAAAAACTCTTCAAATTGAAAGGCTTATTCACCATTGAGCAGGATGACTACAACTAGCATGAATAGCATTCTTGATATCATCCACTAAGTGCCTTCCGTGGATTCTCATTCACTCTCATAACAACAACCTATAAGTATGACTAATAAAGAAAAACATATTTAGTCACATCCTCATGATTTTTCAAAAACATTCTGAAAGTTTAGAGAGAGAAAAAAATGGTCCATTACAAAGGAATTCAAATTTGATTGGCATTAGACTCCTTAACAGCAATGCCGGTTACCAAAAAACAATGGAACAATACCCTTAAGTTCTGAAGGAGAATTATTTTTAACTTAGACTAGTTCAGAATATTTAAAAAAGAACGTATAAGCAAAATAACAATTTTTCTAGGCACTGGGAGACTCAAAAAATTTACTTCCATTTACTTTCCCAAAAATATTTGAGGATATACTATGGGAAAAAAATGTAAGAATTCACTGAAGAGGGCAACATGGAATCCAGTAGAACAGACTAAGCTAAGAATGCAAGAAGAAAGTAACATCAGAAAGATAGCTGACCAGCAATCATAGAAAGCAATCATACAAAATCAGACCTGGATATGAGCAGACTTCTATTCTAAGAGGAATAACAAAGAAGCCATAAAGCTTAATGGTGTAATAGAAAAGGTCATATTTATTCATTCACTCAAAATGATGAAAGACAACTAAAAATGTCAGGAAAACAGAAAACTATACCAGAAAAATCACAGTATGAATGTGAAGGAAACTTAGAGATACTATGATTCTGAATAATTGGTAGAGAGTAAGAAAAGAAAATCCACTTATGCCTTGTTTGTGAAAATTTATTTTTTGAATGGCACAAGTTGATAACATAAACTACATTTCTTTTTCTGTGGTTCCAGTCACATTAGTCAATTATACAGAGAATAAAATTAACATTATCATAATATTTATCATTTTGTGTTTTGGTTTCTAATTTATGAAAAAAATATCCATTATGTAAAGTATGAAAGATAACTATAGTTATAAAGTCGAATGTAAATGTCAACAACAGAGTAAAAGCCATGATAAGACTAACAATTTGGGATGATAGCAGAAATGCAGAAATACTGTGGGAGCACGAGTTTGCTCATTTTGTATTATTAGGCATCAACAGATACTGTTAAATTGACACATACAGAAATTATTTAGAATTATGATCATAATCAGTTGTATTTTTAAAAAACTATTATTGGGGGAGAAAGAGAAAAGATAAATTTACTTTTTATTTCATATAGTTTCCTCTTTTAAGTGTTGGTTGCCATGTACGTGAAGTTCATAATACAGTATTTTTTGTGACATTGTTAAAGCTTGTGCTTATCTAATTCTACTTCTTTTAGATAGAATATCTGAAATCAAGTCATTCCCTAAATGTTGATGATACCTGCAGATTGGCAACTAATATTGACTCAATTCATTCTGACCACTTTATTCCCACGTTAGTCCTTGATCTGTACATGTTTCACCCTCGCCTCAATGTCTGCAACTTCCTACTTGAATTTACCATCTTCATTCTTTCTCTTTTTCTACTTGTCCCTGTTTGGACCACTGAAACTTCTTCACGAAACTTCTTAACAACTTCTTATGATTCTATAGATCAAGTTCAAGGTCTAAATTGTAGGGCATATGAATGTAGCCAGAATATCTACTGTATGGAGTCAGACCTGAGTTTTAATACCTACCTCTGTGTCTTGAATAATATTATAGCACAACAGAAAAGCATCATCACAAAATAAGAATCACAGAATCTGAGACTAGATCCACTAGTTAATTCCCAGCTCTACCACCTATTTCTTGTGTGACTTAACCTATCCACATGCTTCAGTTTTCCCACCTGTAAAATCGGGGTGATAACATTACCCTGACTCATAAGATTGTTATAAGGAGGATCTGAATTAAAGTGTGTAAAACTTTTGGAGTGGAGCCTGGCACAAAGTAGATCACTCAAGCTTATATAGATGACTCTACTTCAGAGTACTCTCATGAAGATAAAGTGAGTCAAGTTATTAAAGCACCTAACTTAAATAATAATAGAATATAAGCTCCACACGGCAGAGACTTTTGTGATTTTATTTACTGGTATATACCAAGACCTGGAACAAAACCTGGCACTATTCTAAGTACTTAACATATTTTAATTCATGGACATGTATCTATTAAAAGATAAATGTTTGTTGAATGAATGGATTAATATTGTGGCCAATTTCTCTCTACCAGTTACACCAGACTCTCTCCTCTATTACCATCTCAGATATCCTAATATTTCAGCCTACTTCTGTTCATTGCAGGCTCATTCCTTTCTCCTCAATTCTTTGCTTAAGCCCTTCCCAAGTCATTATGAAATTCCTTCTTTTCCTTTAAAAAAGAAAACACAAAAAACCTCATCCAAGAATTCTTTACACATTAGTCTAAAATGAGTTGCTAATGTTCTCTGAAACCATAAGAGATAGAAATCCTCCCTCTTCCTAAATACCTTATGCTTTTCCTGCCTATGTTGCTGTGCATTACGAGCTGGCCTGTCCTGGATGAGACACACTTTGGAATGTCCGCCATACCCACAGTCCTTCTCAAAAGAGATTTTCCCAAAAGTTACCTGTGGTCCCAAGTGAATGAATCAGGGCAGAGAATTAATAAGCCTACTGGTTAGACACATTTTAGATGATTGATATGTGAGCTTTGCCCAAATTGATCTCTCCCAAGGAGTTCTGAATTTAAGGCATTGGAATGAATCATTTGTTTTGGGAACAAAGCACCAAATAGCAAAGAGAGAAGGTAAGACACTGAGGTCATGAATAATCAGAAGCAATAAGAGATAATAAACAGAAGCAATGTGAAAGAGAGAAGGGAAGTAGAGAGAAGTTGGTGCAAACCAGCAGAATTAATAAAGACAGAAATTTGGCAGGGCGTGGTGGCTCACACCTGTAATCCCAGCACTTTGGGAGGCTGTGGCAGGCAGATCATGAGGTCAGGAGATCAAGACCATCCTGGCTAACATGGCGAAACCCCATCTCTACTAAAAATACAAAAAATTACCTGGGTGTGATGGCATGTGGCTATAGTCCCAGCTACTCGGAAGGCTGAGGTGGGAGAATCGCTTGAACCTGGGAGGTGAAGCTTGCAGTGAGCCAAGATTGTGCCACTGCACTCCAGCCTGGAAGACAGAGCGAGACTCCAACTCAAAAAAAAAGAAATTTAAAAAAACAATAAAAAATAAAGGCAGAAATTTTTAAAAGGCTCGTAGAAGCTAAATGGGACTTCGGGGATCCTTTTAAGAGAGGTTAGCCTTGGCCGGGCGCGGTGGCTCAAGCCTGTAATCCCAGCACTTTGGGAGCCCGAGGCGGGTGGATCACGAGGTCAAGAGATCGAGACCATCTTGGTCAACATGGTGAAACCCCGTCTCTATTAAAAAAAAAAAAAAAAAAAAAAGAGAGGTTAGCCTTGGTCAGCATGCTCCTTTGGCTTTAGCCTTCCTGAGAATGAAGGCCCTACTAAGAATGCCAGTCCAAGAAGAGATAAGGAAGTTGGTTCTTGTTTACCTGAAACTGAAAAAAGTACTTTCAGATAACATGGATTTTTCTTATTATTCTTGTATGCATTTGTTGTCCTTTATTTTTAAACTCTGGACTGCAGGTACAAAGAATTGGATTCATCTTAATTCTTGGTTAATGGCACGCTACCATCATTGGCCCATTCATAGCATTGTCTCATTTTATTTCTTGGTAACCCAACAAACACCCACAAATTACCACACAATCCGAGAATAAGAACAATAACAATGATTCAACTCTCCCATCTACTCTTCCCTATTGCATGCTTTTGCTTTCTTGCCATATATAATCATTTTCCTAAATTGGGGTTTATCATTCTCTTACATTTCTTTTTTATTATATGTATGTATGCTTAAACAAAATCTTTAGTATTCATTGCTTTTGAACTTTACTAAAGGACATCATGTTGTATGTAGTCTTCTGAGACTTGTTTTTCTCATTGACCAGTATGTTACTTAGATTTTAACAGCCTGCTTCATGTAGTTATAATTCATTCATTTTCACTGTTGCTTAATTATTCAATGGTTAATTTATACATTTCCTAGTCTCTGGGCATTTCTGTTGTTTCCAGTTTTTGTTGGTTGGTTGGTTGGTTTATTACTGTTACAGGGTTGCTGTAAACATTCTTGTACATTAACTCCTGGTACATATTCCTTTGGGCATATTCTAATGAGTACAATTGTGCCATAGGGTATATGAATTCTCAACTCTTCAAGATAATGCCAAATTATTTTTCAGTGTAGTTGGACCAATTAAACTCTTGACATATAAAAGATGCTGTTAATCTATATCCTCTCCAATACTTGGAATGCCAAATCTCTTAATTTTATCAGTGAAGTGGCTATAAAATAATATTGTAGTCTTTTTTAAAGGAATAAAGTACTGATACATGCTACAACATGAATATTTTTAATTAATTATTTTTTCTTTTTTGTAGAGATGTGTGAGGGGTGGAGTCTTCCTTTGTTACCCAGGCTGGTCTCAAACTCCTGGCTTCAAGCAATCCTCCTGCCTCGGCCTCCGAAACTGCTGGGATTACAGGCGTGAGCCAACGTGCCCTGCCTGTAGTCTTATTTTCTGTAAGTATATATGTATTACTTGAAAAAGCAGGTTGAAACAGTGCAAATATTACTTATAAAGCCAGCTAAAAAAGCATGTAGAAACAGAAATACCTCGATTCAGAAACTCACATACATAAAAAGTCTAAACATACAAGTTCCCCCATCCTTCTGTTCTGATAAAAAAAAAAAAATCTCAATGGTATATGAATTGAATATGGGAAAAAGCATAAACTATCTAGAGTTCCTTTCCTAAGCCACTTTCTAAGATAAACATAACCGCGTAGATTTTTTTTCTGCTGTGCTATAAAGCAGCCCTTCAAGTTTATGCAGCCTATGGCAATAAGGGGGAAAAGGTCTGGATTTTAGTCTTGTGACTCCTTTTAAATTCAGTGTTGATTGTATGAATTGTGTTTATGTGACATCAAAGTAACTATTTTAACTTAGGGTCAAAAAGTGTGTCTTTGGCATCACGTAGACAAGAGCTCAAGGTGTTTGATTGAAATTTTCATGTTTAACCACTCAGGTCGGCATTTATAGAAAGAACTCCTCTTCTGCCAGATTACCTTGTTGGTTACTTTCTTGTTCCCTAGAGGAGTTGTAAATTACTCAGAGGATAAACTGGCAGGTGTTACATAAACACTGAATACAACTGAACATTCCTTTCAAATAATGTCATATTAAAACTTGAACAAGACTCAAAGAATTTTGCAGTATTCCAAAGAAGAAAGCAATATATAGAAGCCTCAAAAATACGGAAATTGTTAGTAAAACAAATCAACAAAACTGACATTGAAAAAAATAAACATCAAAATAACAATAAGATCAACAAAAACAACAAAGTTTATGTACAAAGAGAGGCAACCAATATTAAAATAAATAAAATATCTTCCTAAAACCAGACTTACTGCTATGTCCCACGGGTTCAAATAAAAGTGCTTTTATTCTGCAAAATTATAGTTTACAGCATCATGTGTGATTAAAGAAGTAGCAGTGAAAATGTCTACCTGTCTGCTTAAAGAAACAAAATGTAGGTATTATATAGAGAGGATAATAAGCTATTTCCTGTTATTTTCCTCAGGACCTTAAGTCAACTCAATCCAACAAGCATTAGCTTCATTTTCCTTTTCTCTGATTCAATTCACACCAGTTTATTCAGCATCTAATGTGGACCACTGGTGAAATGTGTTAAAATTTAATAGCAAAGAAGACTCAGCAGGGAATGGGGGAACTCAAATGGAGATAAGACTTTATGTAGCTAAAGGGTAGAAAAGACATCATATGTGAGGGTAACATCTGAAAGAGTTCTTAGATCGGGCCATGGAGATGCCTGCAAGCTGCGTCCCAGATAGAAAGAACAGCACAAGCAAAAGCACAGATAGATAAAATCATTATGCTTTGAGACAAGAGTGAATGGCTTAGCAAATAACAGAGGGGTTGAAAGAGATGTTTAAAAAGAGAAGAAAGCTATATTGGTCAAGATTCTTTAGTAGGCTGAAGGTGACTGCAACATAACTAAAATTGAGCTAAGCTCAGAAAGACATGTATTGGCCTATATAACTGGAAAGTCAAGAATGGTAGGTGTGGTGGCATGCAACTGTAATCGCAGCTACTTAAGAGGCTGAGACCAGAGGATTCTTTGAGCTCAGGAATTCAAGACTTGTCTGGGCAACATAGTGAGGACCCTGTCTCTAAAAAAAATAAACAAAAACAAAAAAACACAAAGTGAAGGATGTGCTCTGGCTTCACTCAGAGATGGATTCAGGGATTGTCACTTTGCTCAGTAGACTACACCTCTCTCTTTTCTGTTGGTTTCATGTTGTATTTGGTAATTCCTGGCAACTTTTGTCTTTTATCATAGTGACTTCCAGCAGCCTCAACAGAAAATGAGCTGCTCTTTCTCAACTGCTCAGACAAAAGTCTCAGAATAGAGATTTGCCTGTCTGACTTAACTAATATATACCTATCCCTGATCCAATTATTGGGTCTAGGAGAATTCATCATGTGTTCACTCCTAGAGCCAAGAAGAAGGATCACTGCCAGCCAAACTGGAATGAAGGAATGGGTGCCTGTAAAGAAATTTAAAGCCCTACCAGATAAATAACTGCCTGCTGGGTAGAAAAAACATCAGGTGTCCCCACCAGCCTCTGAAACCAATCTGAAGAAAATGCACTTGAGCCACTGAAAATTTTTAGGCAAAGAAGCAGCATAATTAGAGCAGTTCCAGAATGATCTGGTCCTAGGGTAGAGAACAGGTAAGTGTTGAGAGAGACTGAAAGTGCCTGCAAGAGAAAAAATGATTCAGTAATAATGTTTTATAAAGAAAATGAGGGTCTCTGCCTGGTGTGGTGGCTCATGCCTGTAATTCTAGCACTTTGGCAGGCTGAGGCAGGTGGATTGCTTGAGCTCAAGAGTTCAAGACCAGCCTGGGCAACATGGTAAAACCCCATGGCTACCAAAAGTATAAAAATTAACTAATCATGTTAGCCTAAGCTTGTAGTCCCAGCTACTTAGGAGACTGAGATGGGAGGATCGCTGGAGCCCAGTACGTTGAGGCTGCAGTGAGCCATGATCACACCACTGCACTCCAGCCTGGGTGACAGAGTGAGACTCTGCCTCAGAAAAAAAAAAAAAAAGAAGAAGAAGAAAGAAAAAGAAAATTAGGGTCTAAACTAGAATTGAAGCCTTGGTATTTGAAAAACAATGGATTAAAGAGACACTGTAGAAGTTTGTATCAACTTGGTTACTGGCTAAATTCTGTGGAAGAGAAAATGAGGCACCAAATATGATTGTTGTTTTCAAGTCTGGTTAACAGGAGAAACGGGAGTCAGGAGGAGAAGTGGTCTGGGGGTGAAGCTGTTTAGTTTGGAAGTGCTCAGTTTGAGGATAGGTGGTGCTCCCAGTAGAGATTTGCATCAGTCAGCTAGGAAGTGACGTTGGAATAAAATACAGAAGCAGAGCCAGGTGCAAAAGGATAATAGCTTCAAACACCAAGGTAGTCCCAGGAGGCAGAAAGCTTGGATGACGGCAAGGGCCATTGGAGTATAGAGTAACTAGTCTGGAGGGTTTCTACGTTCACACCCAGCGATTTTCTGTGGGGCCCCTACAGGTACTAAAGAGCAATCAAGGACCTGGGGCTTTGCCCAGGTGACCACTGTGATGGTAACAGAGATAAGGAAACAATACTGGACCAGTTCTTTGTATAACTGACTGATTTTTTCTTGACCTCTCCCTTAGCAATCAAAAGTTTTCATTTTCTCCTTCCATTTTCTTACTTTTTATTCCTCATGAATATTCTAATACTCTGAGTTTGTTAGCCAGTCTGCACAAGTATTTCCATTCTCCAGTTTCTGGTTATTTGTCAAAATAGCTCCTCTGTGAATTATCATCCCCACGACCCCCCACCCACACCATTATTGTCACATTCATTGTGGTGGCTTTTGTGAAGGAAGTCATCCCAGGCCTAGGACTAAGATCTTTTCCTCTGGAGCAGAGTCACTGTATGAGTGTGCTCATGTTATTAGCTTTTCAAAATCTCAATTTCCTCATCTAAAAAAAGGCTAGTAACCATACTACTTCATATGGTTGTAAAGATTAAGTAAAATATGTATGGTGCAAAAGCAATATTTTTGTGTTTCATTTGCCTGATTGTGTCTCTTAGTGAAAAAAATAATTTGCAAGAGAGGAGTTTGAAGCTGAAGAAGGATTTAATCTTTCTGTCCTTCTTGAATTTTTTACTTCACTCCTTATAGGACTCTCCTCCATACCATAGGGCTCTCCTTTTCAAACTTAGTTGAAATCTGTTGCTAAAATGGGATTCTGGTTTACTTTTTTGCAATACTTCTCATACATGGTGTCTCAGAGAAAGTGACCTTCAAAAGGAAGAGAGAAGAGGAGAGAAAAAAGGAAAAGAAAGGAAGAATGGGAAGAGGGAGGGATCCACGGACAAATAAGCTGGCTCCATGTGTTTCACTGCCTTTTATCAGGAGCAGAAGAAATGTCCAGGCTGATGATGAGGTTAGAGAAAAACAGTGTCACACCCAAGGCCAACATCTGACTTTTTCACCTGTTCCAGGCTACCCTTTTCTGGGACCTCACTGATGGTTAATCACTAACTTCTGCTAAACAAACACATCTCAGATAAAATTGTGGCTCTCAAAGTGCAGTCCCAGCAAAAGCAGCATCAGCACCACTGGGGAATTTATGAGAAATGCATACTCTTGGGCTCTACCTTAGACCGACTGAATTAGTATGTCCAGAGGTTGGTAATCTGTAATCTGTTTGAACAAGGCCTCCAAGTGAATCTGGTACATGCTTAAATTTGAGAATTATTGACCTGAAAAAAAAAAAAAAAGACTCTCTCAGGGATGTGTGGGTGATTGCTTTGAGCCAGAGGGAAGTCCTTGCCTTGCAGCGTTCAGATCCTACGGCATAAACAAGAAACAGATGCCTGCTGGTGCCAAAGGCCAGATGCTTCATGGAAATGTGAAACATGGTTGAAAAGCAGGTAGAAGAAACCTCACTCCCCACATGAGTAGAGGCACCATGGGAGTGAGGTTCCTTCCTTCTGACTCACTTGTGGGAACCCCAGGGGTTCCAATGCACATAGTATTCAAGAATCTTTGGGCAAATGAGTTCCCTTAACTTATTTCTTTGCAGAAATGTTGGCACGCATTTTCTCATCCTGCAAGAATTACGTGGAAAAGCTCAGTTTGAGATTCCTATAGGCAGAATTTATCCCAACAGGTTGACAACCTTCACTGTTCTCTGGGTGTGCAGAAAGCAGAGGTTAGCAGGAGCTCTCAAACCCATGAGCTGCACTCTCTCCCACCCAGCCTTTCTGAATAAAGCAAAACACTATTTTTGCATTTCTTCCAACCAAGGTGGGAGACAGCCTGGCCCATAACGGGAGAGGGTGGGTGCAGAAGTCAAGTCTTTGAGCACTAGGGTAGGGGAATATAAGCACATGTGAGTGAGCTGAGAAAACAGGTGATAAGAAGGAAGTGATGCTCTCTGGGAGAGAGGCAAAAAGTGGGACAAGATGGCCAAAGCCAAATGTATATCCTTCCCTACATGTCTGAGGCCAGCCTCCAGCCTGCCTATAAATCTCATTCCTGATTCTGCGGAGAGCAGACAAGAATGAAAAGGGTTAAGGAAGTCCAGGAATATCTGGTTTAGAAAAATCCGATTTTTCTGGACTTCCTACTTTGTTCATTTGCTACATGTTAGAGTCAAGAGTCTGCGCCCTCTCTGTCTTTTAAATGCGGTGTTCTACCAAAAGGAGTGAAGCAGGAGGACACGAACAGCCACCTTAGGTGACCTTAGAGGGAAGCCAGGGGTCTGAGTGTGCTACAGGCAGAGACCATGCACAGCAATGCGGATTCCACATTGCCACGGTGGGACCAGGCCAGCGCCAAGTGCATGTATAGGAACAACTCTTTCATGAATCTTGCTATTTTGAAAGGGCCATTCAGCTGTCAGCCCAAGCCCACATAAATACAACTGCCTCACTCAGAAGCCCTGAAGAAAGCCCTTCTCTTTGGCAGTCTGATTACAGCTGGCACTGACATTCCACAGAATGCAATGAATTATGCAGCAGGAAGATGACTGGCTGCAGGGCAACAGGGGGATTTTCTGCAAGAATTTCTGTCATGGACTTTCCTGACCCTTCACCCTGGTGATTGAAATTTGAAAGTAAAATGAATGCCTTTTCTGTGAGTTATTGAGTTTTCCTACCCTGCATTTAGCATAACTTGCTACTTGGGGGAAAAAAGGGATAAAGGGCTCTGTTCAGTCAAATGTCTGAATTAATGATGTCCCCAAGCATCCTGGATTTAGATAGTAGATTTGAGGAGATGAAGGGGACATGAGTATTTCCAATGAAAGATGCAGTTTTATTGGAGCTTCTTATAGAAAGAGAAACTAATCAGCAAATTGCCAGTGAGACTCCAGTAAGGCGGGTGACCCCAGTTGGAGGGTGATTTGTAAGCTGTTTTCGTGAACCAGACAACCTTGGTTTCCAAGCCTTCTCATATTGAGCTAGTTTCAGGAAATGGATTCACACAAGCACACAGCCTTGACCTTACCAAAGGGTTGATAGGGAGAGGACAAGTTGCATTTACCTTAGAGTTACCAAAACAAATTGGGTGATTAATGGAAAAGGAATGATATCAGTTACATCATGAAGCAGACAAGGCCAAAAGGAACCATTTGGCAGTTCCTTATTTCCTTGAAATTTGTTTAGAGGTAATATTTATATTACATTAAAGTTTCCAAGATCTTTTTTTATAATAGTCATCTAACCACTACAAGAAGGGCCACATTGGAAAATCAGAGAGAATGGATGCATCGCATACTATAATAGATCTAAAGTCTGCGCACTCTTTACCATCCTGTAGTTGGCATTGTTTTTTCTAGCTAGAAGTTTTCCCGAAAGCCATTAGCATCTGTGACAAGACAACTTAAAGATACTGAGGGCCTGGCAAGGTGGCTCAACCTCTAATCCTAGCCCTTTGGGAGGCTGACGTGGGGAGGATTGCTTGAGGCTAGTTAGTTTGAGACCAGCCTGGCCAACATAGGGAGGCCTCCATCTTTACAAAAATAAACAAATTTCATGCATGGTCATGCATGCATGTGGTCCCAGCTACTTGGGAGGCTGGGAGGGGAGGACCACTTAAGCACAGGAGTTTGCTGCTGCAGTGAGCCGTGATAGCACCATTGTACTCCAGCCTGAGCAACAGAGTGAGACTCTGTCTCTAAAAGAAAGAAAGAAAGAAAGAAAAAAAGATAGTGAGGCTATACTGATGTCCACATTAAACAGCTGGGGCAAGCAGAGTAATTCAGAGAGAACAGCATCTAATTGGAACCGAGAATACCTTCATCCGAAATGGCTATTCAGACAGCCTTTGCCACAGCTCTCTCATGGTGAAGGGACAAAGCGTTCCTCAAGGCTTTCATTCGCTAAGCATACATACTGTGTATCAAGTGCAGTGGGACAAAATGCCCTCCTAAATAGTCATAATACAAAACATAATATGATAAATATTATAAGCAAGGCATACAAAATCTCACAACTAGCTTTCCAACAATCTCTAAGACCCACTGTGCCTACAAGTGACTGCGTGGCAAATTAAGGCATGACTACAGTTCCTAACAAGCATTTATTTAGCAGTACACACTAGAAAGTAATCTTCACAGGGCAGTGTATTTTGTCTGTTTGGTACACTGCTGTATTATTACTGTTATTATAGGAACAAGGACAATAACAATAGCAGCTACCCCTTATTGAGGGCCTATGACACTAAGCACCGTGGTGCAAAGTTTACATTTACTAGCTCATTTAATCTTTTCAAAAACGTTATGAAATAGATATTATGATTCCCATTTCATGGTTGAAGAAACTGACTTAGACTGAAAAATCAAGTTTTCTAAAGTCACTCAAGGCTGGAAGATAGAGAAGCAAAGACAAAACCTGAGCCAACTGTTGAAGAATAGATAGGAGGAAGTCATGGAGGTAGGCAAGCAATAGACAACTCCGAGGAACAATACAAGATTAGTTGGATACAAGTCATAGTGCAAGTCATCGTTAGGTAACTATGTTGTTTGTACAAGACAATCACAAATATTAGAGAATGTGTGTACTGAATGGCATCTAGCTCAAGGCTTCTGACTTTAATATGGATACAAGTTACTTGGGGATCATGTTAAAATGCATAGTCTGATTCAGCTGGTCCAGGACAGGAGACACGTTTCTGACAAGCTTGCAGGTGTTGTGATATCCCTGATCTAAGGCTACAATTTGAGTAGTAAAGGTCTCGCCCTTTCGTCTCAAATGTAGTTCTAAGAACCAGTGCTTAACAGTCTATAAAGAAGTCTATAGTTAAATGAAAAAAATAAGACAATAGATTGAGGGTTTTTTTAAAAGGTAATTTATTCAGTTTTTTATTATTTATTTAGAGATATAATTCACTTTATTTGCAACACAAGACGATTAAAATAGATGACAGTCATCCCTCAGTATCTGTGGGGGATTTGTTCCAGGACCCCTGCAGATATCAAAATCCATGAATGCTCAAGTCTCTTATGTAAAATGTGTAGTAGTTGCATATTACTTGTGCACATCCTCTGGTATATGTTAAATCATCTCTAGGTTACTTCTAATACCGAATACAATGTAAATGCTATGGAAATGGTTGCTATAAGTTATTGTTTAGGAAATAATGACAAGAAAAATGTCTGTACATGTTCAGTGCATACTCAACCACCCATTTTTTCAAAAACTTTTGATTTGTGAGTGGTTGACTCAAAAGATGTGAACCCTATGAATATAGAGGGCCAACTGTACCTATGTAAGTATTAGATTTAATCATAAGCTAAAACCTGGTAACACTCAGTCAGTCTCTAATTTTTTTTTCAAAGAAGCTAGGAACCAGTGATTGAGTCCAACTTCTCATTTTATAAATAGGGAAACTGAGACCAGACCTAGAGTGGAGAAGTGATGTACTCATTAATAGAAGATGTAGGCTGAGAGTCTCCTGTCTCTGAAAGGTAGAGACAGGGTAAGGCTACAAGCTAGGTATCTTAGATTGCAGAAAGCATTACTTGTCACATTGAGAAATCTGAATTTTATCTCATAGGCCATAGCAAATTACTGAATAATTTGATAAGAGGAGGTGACATAGTGAAAATACAAGTTAGGACAGCTGATCTGGTAACAACATATAGCATAAGTGCCTAGAGTCAGAGAGATCAATTAAGAATCCAATGCCTTACTAGTTTGATCTGTAAAATAGAATCTAACTAAGGCACCATCAGTTATTAGAAGCAGTTAGACATACACAAAGAAAGAAAAATTTTAATAAAACTGTGGCAAAATGATTCCTTATCACATTGGAATTTTTTTCATGCTTATTGAATTGATCTTTTATACTTTGACATTGCTTTTTATCATATATTTCCCTCATGCATTCATAAAAGTAAACTATGAGCAAAATGGATTGCTCAAGGCCATGGTTCCAAACCATGCACCACAGCACCTCACAGAGCTACTGGGCACTTACTGGGATGCTGTGGGATATAATATTTTTAACATAGTGATTCTTGACATTTGTTCAGATATGGTATAAACTTCTAGCTCAATGTTAGTGACAATTCCAACATTAGATCAGGCTACATTCCTTTGGATGACATATTTTGTGAAGCTTGGTTTGTTGGCAATTGCTGTGATTTTTTTTTTTAATGTGAGTACTGCAAAAACAAAGGAATAGGAAATGAAGAAGGTAATGTCCAGTTTGATCCCAAGATTTGGAATGTTGTGCAGTGCACACCCATCCTATAAGTAGGTAATTCTAGTTACTTAAGGATAAAATGAAAACATTGTTTCAAATGGCTACTAAGTTGTTGGACCTAAGTATTTAATAAATGGAAATGTTAGATATTTCTTTTAGTCTAGGGGTACTGTGAAAAAGGTACCAATAAACTAGAAGTACCATCAACCAAGAAAGTTTGAGAATCTCTGGGTTAAAGTATTCCTAAAACTTCTTGACATCCATACTACAATTCTTCTGGATCACTCTTTGATTCAAAGTATCTACATCTATGTTTGATGTGTACAGTGTTATGCCTTGTGCCATAGATGCATTGGCAGTGCACTGTTTTGTCTTGCGTTTTTTTCTTTTTTCTTTCTTTTTTTTTTTTTTG
>NW_016107361.1:5052120-5055219 GCF_001604975.1 Cebus imitator | reverse complement strand
TTCTCCTGCCTCAGTCTCCTGAGTAGCTGGGACTACAGGCACAAGCCACCATGCCCAGCTAATTTTTGTATTTTTAGGAGAGATGGGGTTTCACCAGGTTGGCCAGGATGGGCTCGATCTCTTGCTCTTGTGATCCACCCACCTCGGCCTCCCAAAATGCTGGGATTACAGGCATGAGCCACCATGCCCGGCAGTTTTCTATTCCTGAGTTACTTCACTTAGAATAATAGTCTCCAATCTCATCCAGGCTGCTGTGAATGCTATTAATTCATTCCTTTATATGACTGAGTAGTATTCCATCATATATATATACCACCATTTCTTTATCCACTCCTTGGTTGGTGGGCATTTGGTTGGTTCCACGATTTTGCAATTGCAAATTGAGCTGCTATAAAGATGCATGTGCAAGTACCTTTTTTGTATAATGACTTCTTTTCCTCTGGGTGGATGCCCAGTAGTGGGATTGCTGAATCAAATGGTAGTTCTACTTTTAGTTCTTTAGGGAATCTCCATACGGTTTTCCATACCAGCTGTACTAGTTTACATTCACACCAGGAGTGCAGAAGTGTTCCCTGATCACCACATCCATGCCAACATCTACAGTTTTTTAATTTTTTTATTATGGCCATTCTTGCAGGAGTGAGGTGGTATCACATTGTGGTTTTGATTTGCATTTTCCAGATTATTAGTGATGTTGAACATTTTTCATGTTTGTTAACCATTTGTATATCGTCTTTCCAGAATTGTCTATTCATGTCCTTAGTCCACTTTTTGATGGAATTGTTTGTTTTTGACAGGGAGTCTGCTCTGTTGCCCAGGCCGGAGTGCAGTGGCACCATCTCAGCTCACTGCAACCTCTTCCTCCCAGGTTCAAGCAATTCTCCTGTCTCAGCCTCTCAAGTAGCTGGGATTACAGGCATCCACCACCACATCTGGCTAACTTTTGTATTTTAGTAGAAACGGAGTTTCACCATGTTGGCCAGGCTGGTCTCAAACTCCTGACCTCAGGTGATCTGCCCACCTCGGCCTCCCAAAGTGCTGGGATTACAGGCATGAGACACCACACCGCCCTGTTTGTTTTTTTCTTAATGATTTGAGTTCTTTGTAGATTCTTGATATTAGTCCCTGATCAGATATATCAATTATGAAGATTTTCTCCCATTCTATGTGTTGTCTGTTTATTCTGCTGACTATTCCTTTTGCTGTGCAAAAGATCTTTAGTTTAATTAAGTTCCAACTATTTATCATTGTTTTTATTGCATTTGCTTTTGGGTTCTTGGTCATGAAATCCTTGCCTAAACCAGTGTCTAGAAGGGTTTTTCCAATGTTATCTTCTAGAATTTTTAGTTTCAAGTCTTAGATCTTAAGTCCTTAATCCATCTTGAGTTGATTTTTGTATAAGGTGAAGATGAGAATCCAGTTCCATTTTCCTACATATGGCTAGCCAATTATCCCAGCACCATTTGTTGAAAAGGGTGTCCTTTCCCTACTTTATGTTTTTGTTTGCTTTGTCGAAGATCAGTTGGCTGTAAGTATTTGGGTTTATTTCTCCGTTCTCTGTTCTGTTCCATTGGTCTATGCGCCTATGTTTATACCAGTACTATGCTGTTTTGGTGAGTATGGCCTTATGGTATAGTTTGAAATCAGGTAGTGTGATGCCCCTAGATTTGTTCTTTTTACTTAGTCTTGCTTTGGCTATGTGGGCTCTTTTTTGGTTCCATATGAATTTTAGAATTTTTTTTTTCTAATTCTGTGAAGAATGATGGTAGTATTTTGATGGGGATTGTGTTGAATTCGTAGATTGCTTTTGGCAGTATGGTCATTTTCACAATATTAATTCTACCCATTCATGAGCATGAAAGGGAATTTTGTAAACTGTAAGGCACTACTGCTATTACTTTCCTTAGGCACCAGATGATAAGGGCCTAGACTAGGGTATGAAAAGAGGCTGTGGATAAAGAACTGTAAGGGTATGAGGCACTGAAAGAGAGTCAACAAGATTTTCAAATTATAACACAAACGTGGGTTGTTAAGCCCCTTTTTACTGATGAAAACTGTCCTATAAATGCTTGGCCAGATGTTTGCACACAGGATGGAGCTTGAGAAATGTACAATCCATCTGATAACTCTTTGGTCCTCTTTGTTATACTCCATTCCAAAGTCACACCCATAGACTCGATATGTGCTCCTCCCTCAATACTAGTCAACAGTAGAACCTAGAGTCCTTAGTAAAACTATGACGGAAGAGAGGGTGTTTACAGCGAATCACTTTATATTTCATTCTTGGAGAGTGGCTTAGGTTGATAGTTAAATTCACTGGTTTTGGTAGAAATTGGCCTGGATTACAAGTCCTCACTATACCCTTTTTTAGCTGTGTGACTTCAGTCCTCCAAGTCTCAGTTTCCTCATCAATTGTCTTTAGCATAATAGGAATAATTATAACATCTCCTTCATAAGGTTGTAATGATGATTAAACAAGATAAAGTGTAAATCGTGGTGCTTGGCTTTGATTTAGCATTTGAATATCCAAAAAGTGAACATATTTTATTTTTTGCTACCTCTTTGGCAGGTTTGGAATTGTTTCACAGCGGAATTTGTTCCCATGCTTAAAATTTTGTTTAGAAAAGTGTCATGAGATGGATCGATCCAAGATGGCCTTTTAGGAACAGCTCAGGATTGCAGCTCCCAGCGAAAGTGCAGAGGGTGAGTGGACGCCACATTTTTATTGCCCATAGACTAGGCAATTCCCAGGCGGAGGAGCTCCACGGGTCGCCAGCGCAGCTGTTTCGGCCAGCGCAGCTGTGCCGGCCCGTGCCGCGGCTTTGTCCCGCATGGCTGTTTTGTCAGCGCCCCGGAGCAGCAGTTCTCCGTACAAAATACACCGGTCCGGGTGCCCTTTTGGCTGGTGATTGGAGCCACAGGAAGTCGCCCATTCGTCCGTTTAAAAAGTGGACTGTGCAGGGAACCAGGACAGTAGATTCCAGGGCAAAAAAAGCGCCATGAATCTCACTGTCACTGTTTAAGCTAGCACAGTGAGTCGCTGCACGGCCAGCACCTCTTCAACAGGCGACTGGAACACCAACTTAAAAAAAAAAAAAA
>NW_016107361.1:5044084-5046320 GCF_001604975.1 Cebus imitator | reverse complement strand
GAGCTGGGGAGAGATAGCAAGGGGAGAAATGCCAGATGTAGGTGATGGGGAGGAAGGCAGCAAATCACACTGCCACGTGTGTACCTATGCAACAATCTTGCATGTTCTTCACATGTACTCCAAAATCTAAAATGCGATAAAATAAATAAATGGGAAAAAAAAAACTAACAAAAAGATTTAACGATATGTATTAAAGCATTTATTTTTTATCAATGCAAAAAAAAAAATGAAAAAGAAAAGTGTCATGAGCAACCAGTTAACAGAAGCCATATGTGACTCATATGTAGGTTCTTCCCACTGGTTTCATCTTCACTAGCATCTCCCTAGTCTATGCCACCATCATTCCTTTCCTGACCCAGAACTATACCTTCTAACTGTAAATCTTGTTTCCACTCTTGAGTCACTGAAATCTGTTCTCCATCCACATTTCTAAATGTTCCTCAGATTTTTTCACTACTGAGGTTAAAAATCCCTCCAACAACTTCCCATTTGTACTGTCAGTAAAACCCAAACTCAATTAGACTTGCCACATCTAATGCTCCACCTTATCTCCTACTGCTACATTTGTCACTTGACTCCAACTATGTTGACCTGACTGCTGATCCTTCAACACACCAAGCCCATTCTCACTGTAGAGGCTTTTATGTTCCCAGTGCATAATATTTTTACTCTCTAATATTTTTCTTGTTCATCAGTTTAACAACCATGTTTTCTCCATCTCCCCAGCCCCAGCCTTCAGAATGTAAACTTCATGAGAGTAAATACTATCTTGTTGTTGGTGACATCCCCAGTATCAAAAACACACCTGGACCGTACTAGGCATGCTATATATAATTGCTTAATCATAAGTAAATGTATGCAAATTAGACATCAGGAAAATGCCATTATATAAGTACACTTTCGCAGAAACGTTTCTTAAGAGACAACATTCTGTAAGCAGTAAGTAACAGCATATATTATAATTCAGATCTGGTAGTGAAGGACTGAAATAGTCTTGCCCAGGTACTGACAGACTGAATTTGTACAATGCCAAAGAAATGATATTTTATTGTCACCGCCCTTTGCTTTAAAAGTGTTTCATAACCAAGAGCTCTTTGTTAGATTTTTTTCCTTTTACATCCAGAAGGTCTTCTCCTGCCTTCTGAAAAATTTGCTTGTCAGTTTATTTGAACAGACAATATATTTCAAAGATTGACATTCAGTAGCAATTTGAAACTTGTAGAGTCACTAGATTCTTCTAGCATTTAACAAATAGGCTATTCCAGGGCACCAGGCTAGTAGTGTGCTTTGAATAGCTATCAAATGGGAGGGATATTTATCGCTATATGTATCTGTACACATATGGGAATCTTTCTCTCTGTCTCTTTCACTCCCTCTACTTGTTAATAGAGAAAATGTCAACCACAGTAGAGATTTATTTCTTTGAACTGTTTACTCACAAAGCTGACAAAAACTGGGAGCCAAACTCATTTATCCCACTCTGAAGGACTAGTCTCTTTCAAGCAATCAACAGTAACAGCATATAAATCTGTCAGCATTGTAGTTGTTGTTCAAGGAAAATCCGTAACTTAATTATTGAGAAGGTATAGCAGAAGAAAAGGGTGCTCCGTAAACTACTAATCAATATAGGAAAGATTCTACTCCATTCATATAAATTAAAATATTTATTGAGCAACCACTATTACTCTCCAACTCTAAGCAGTGAGGAAAGATAGCAAATAGGACACCAGAAAGGGCCTTGGGAACCGTGTGTAAAATGCCAAGGCGTCAGGGTAGGCACACAGAAGACACTGGCAAATTCTGATTTTCCCCGAGTTTCTTGATTTTTCCTTTGACTCTTGAGGTGTATCTTCAAAGGTACTGCAACTCAACCCAGATCTACACTGAGGTGGGTTAAGATGGCAGCAGTAGCCCAATGTGACAGCCAATTCTGTGTCCAGCCTGAGACAGGACACTTCATATACATAAAATCTCACTTCCATCCTCAGAGGTAGGCATTTGATTTTCTTTTGCCAAAATAGGAAATGGAGGAATGAGAGATTAAATAATGTGTGATGAATATAAAATGAAAATTAAATTCTGGTTGTTCATGGCCATATTCAGTTTGCTCAGAACATATTTATTGATTGTCTTGAATTTCTGAAGCTGACAATTCGAACAAACAGGGCAGGCTCCAAATGCTCAAATAACTTTTACGTAATGTGGGTAAAACATGTTTTTTTTTTTTTTTTTTTTT
>NW_016107361.1:5018342-5042319 GCF_001604975.1 Cebus imitator | reverse complement strand
AAAAAAAAAAAAAAAAAAAAAAGAGTCAGGAAAAAACAAAAAGCAAGGAGCTTTAGGGACAAAGGAGGCCAGCTGGGGGCCTCATCAGGCCTAGAATCCACTCAGGAGATCCCCTTCGCCACCTATGGCAGAGCCCCTCACCTAGCACAGGAACATGGACTGGTCAGTGTTATTTCTTCATTTTATCCAGAATGTTGTGAGCAAAGTGCCAGATAATTTCTATGCACTCTGTCAGTCAGCCCTCACTACTGTGTGTCACTAGGCTTAGCTTCCAGGTTTCCCATGAAGAAACTGAAGTTCAGAGAGCTTAACTAAACTGCCCACAGTCATTCAGCTGAGTAGCAGAGTCAGGATTTGAATCTGAATCCATTCTGGCTCTTAACCACTGTTAAGACTTTACCTCTGCAGAGGTAAAACTTACAGAAGCATTTCCCGGATGTCTGCATTTCATTTTAGAAACCAGATTTTGGGCTGGGCATGGTGGCTCATGGCTGTAATTCCAGAGCTTTAGGAGGCCACGGTGGGCAGATCACCTGAGGTTGGGAGTTCAAGACCAGCCTGACCAACATGGAGAAATGCCCTCTCAACTAAAAATACAAAATTAGCCAGGTGTGGTGACACATGCCTGTAATCCCAGCTACTAGGGAGGCTGAGGCAGGAGAATCACTTGAACTAGGGTAGTGGAGGTTGCAGTGAGCTGAGATCACGCCATTGTACTCGAGCCTGGGCAACAAGAGCGAAACTCCATCTCAAAAAAAAAAAAAAAAAAAAGATTTTCCCAACCTCAGCCCTTACCTTGACAGACCTGCTTTGTGCCACTGGTTCACCTACTTCACATCTCACAGCTCCAGCAGTCACTACCTCACCTCTTCTGACTTGTTGAGGCTTCCCAAGGCCTACAGAGGTAGTTTGGCTTTTAAAAGTCCTTGGATGTATGTTTAAAAGCCCCAACCCCAGTCCAGCTTCCATTTGCACCCACTGGGCACCTGAATACACCCTTACCATAGCCTGGATCTGCACTCTAGGGCTTACCTGGAAACTCATCAGTTCATGCAGGTTGAACATTCACAAAGGGGTTTCCATCCTGAGAAAGCTGCTGGATTCTTGCAGCGGTAAGTGGTAGAGCTGGGACTATAGCCCAGGACTGTTTGACCCTAAAGCAAATGCATGTTCTCTCTGTGACTCTTCCAGTAGACAATGCCTGGGCTGACCATTGAACAATGATGGATTATAGGATGAGAAGAACAATGAAAACTGTAGGCCAAGACAATCCCACAGCCATGCCCCAAAAATGCTTACAGAACAGTCAGCCTAAAGTGCTTATGAGAGAAGGCAGGTGTCAGGAGAGGAGGTTGGAAAGGTGGGTTGGGATGACTTTGGGAAGGTGATGACATAGGAAACATCCAGTGAAGGAAAATGCCCTTGTCAGTGAGATGATTTAAGCAGTTGAAAATGGAGCAAGAAAGTCTACTTTGGTTAGTGACTAGTTATTAGTAAGTTGTACTGAAGCCCCACAGGGGGATAATGAGAAATGAGAGTTAACAAACAGTTAAGGGCTAAGAATGAGTTTAAGTGGTTTACAAAGGGACCCTTATCTCCTGCAGTGGTCGAACGATCACAGCTGAGGAACAAAGTTAAGGTCTGATAGTTGAGGTTGCCTAACTCCAGAGATATTTAAATGCACAGACAAAGCAGGTCTGTTTGTTAAGGTAAGGGCTGAGGTTGGGAAAACCTGTTTCTGAAACAAAATGAGGACATCTAAACAATCTTTCTGTGAATTTTACCTCTGTAGAGCCCCCTTAAATCTGAGAAATTAGAGAGGGAGCCTACCTCTCCTGGGGAAGAGCTAGCAGCCTCAGAGGAAAGATACCTCAAAGGTCTTTCCTCCATAAAGTAATAGGTACCCTCTTCAGGGGTTAATTGTGCCTACACTCCTGGCTAACAAGATAACATAATGCAGCTGGGGACATGCTGAACCTGGAGACCAAAGACAGAGATTTCTGTTAAAGGAGTTGCAAAAATTAACCAGCATGTGTATAAAAGAGCTGGGAAAATACCCTGGTGAGTGAATTTCAAGAGTGCTTGATAAAGGGAGTTATCACAGAACACGAAACTGGATAAGTAGAAATTCAGTAACTTGTAGAACTTCCTCCGGACATGAGATTCACCACCTTGGCAAGGACTCAAATGAATAGAACAAACTTCTAACTAGGGTGTCTTATTAGAAGCCTGGCAAAAGTAATGTCCTATGCTGGACAAAAGGGAAATGCCTGAGTTGCCCTGCACATGGTGGAGGAGGGAATAAAAAAGCCATAGAAAATGAGATGATGGATGGGTATAGTATATGAAACCAGAAGACCTGCCACAGGATGATATTCCATGGAAGGACCCAGAGAATATACCATTTGCTATGGCCATCAGGAATGTACTGGAGAGAGGGGCAGCAGCAATGCTCGAATATTCAGTAGTGGCCTCCTTTGCAGGCCAGGGACAATGGTAAAAGAGGCATTCATAGAACTGGACTCATTATGAAGAAGTGAACTAATACAGCCAAGAAGTGGTGCTTAGCCACTAAAAGCCAGAAGCCCACAATTATTGTATTGATCAATAAGGACAAAGGGGCAGTCAAGGATGCTTGACTCTAGGGAGTTGCAGAGAAAATAGAGCATGGTATCCAATGGGGCAAAATTGGCCAGTGCTGCTAAAAATCTGCAGCCAGAAGTAAGACCAGAGAGCACAAGTAAACTGCACAGGAAGGTGGTTTAAATCTTCATCACAGTTGCTCTGGGATCCCTCTCCCAGATCTCATCTACTGAGACCAGCTTGGCCAAAGATATCCCCACTCAAATGGTGCTGAAGGAATTAAGAAGCAGAGACCCAGATAGAACAGCAAAGTGGGACTATCCAGGGGCCAACAGCCTTCTGACCTGAGAGCCTCAGGGGGCTGACAGCATTCTGCGCTGAGGGCCTCAAGGAGACTCTGACCCACGTAGTTTTTCTCTCTGAACAGGTGATTATTATTAACAGCAGGTGTTCTGTGTTTTCTCCTAGAACCAAGATAAACTAGGTAGGCAGCTGGTGCCTTCTGATGAAGGACAAACCAGAAAGTATTCTCCACAAGGGAGCCACAGGGGCGGGGTCACATATCTTATGCTTAGAGAATTGTTTTTAACTGGTGTATGATATACATATACTGTTTTGCTACTTTAGACTATCCTGAGCAGTTTTCTGCTTTGCGGGGCTGGCTCGGTTTTCCTTGCTGCTGATCTTAGCCAACAGCATAATTTATCATACATTCAGAATTTCTTAGCACCCATCTGTGGCTATATGTGCAGCCCCTTACGACCAGCTGTACCTTCTACGAAACACAAAACACTAGGACATGAACACCACTCTGTTATTTTCTGCTTTATAACAAGGATGGCCGTTCCTCCATTGTTCAGTAACATGTTCCTTTGCTCCATCTCAGACTTCATCAAATGGGCTTTACTGTCCATATTTCTAACAGCATTCTGTTCGTGACCACTTAGGTTAATCTTCTCTGAGAAGATTGAGGCCTTCTCTGAGGCTCCTGTCTCTTTCTGAGCCACCATCAGAATTGCCTTTAAATATCTGTTAATTGCAAATGTAGGCTTTGTCTAGCACACATTTCAAAACTCTCCCAGCTTCTACCCGGTGTCCAATTCCAAAGCCACTTCCACATTTTCAGGTATTTGTTACAACAGCACCCTTGCTTCTCAGTACCAGTTTTCTCCCTTAGTCTGTTTGGGCTTCTATAACAACATACCACAGACTGGGTGGCTTCTCAACAGCAGAGAGTTATTTCTCACAGTTCTGACAGCTGGGAGTTCAAGATCAAGTCTCCAGCAAATTTGGTGTCTGGCAAGGCCCACTTTTTGGCACATAGATGGCTCTCTTTTCAGTGTGTCTCCATGTGGCAGAGGGGCAAGAGAATTCTCCAGAGTCTCTTTCAAGGGCATTAAGCCTATTGATTAGGGCTCTATCCTCATGGCCTAAGCATCTACCAAAGAAGTCCCCATCTTCTAATACCATCACCTTGGGGGTTAGGATTTCAACATATGCACTTGGGGCAGATAACATTCATTCTATAGCAACAGGATTCCTCTAACAGGCAACTTTTGCTCCAGGATGCCCTATCAGCACAGCTGAGATTTTCTTAGAGCTGAACTGTGGTCTGTGGCCCTTCCCATCCAACCCTTCCTTCTCTCTCTCTTTGCACAGATATCCCACCTGCACTGTGATCTAAGGCTCTCCTCGCCTACTCCAGTTCCTTTATTCTTCACTGGCATTTCCCTCAATAAATCTCTTACACATCACATCTGTCTTGGCAACTGTTTCTCAAAGGATCAGAACTGACACCCCACTATATTTTATGTTCCATAAGGATACAGCATGGCATCCCATGGAATCATGTCTGCCTTACCACTTTATCCACAGTGCCTAGTTCCCATTCCTAGACGTTGAATTCATCAGTGCACTCATTGTTAATCACAGCAGCACCAATAACATAATAGGAATGGAAACCATACTGGATAGAAATGGAGATTGTCCAGGACACTCAGGAATACTAGCCATGAAAGAAGAAAATGATTGAGGGTTAAAGGTGGCTGGAGAAGAAAGCAGGGTTGATAGGAACTCTTTTTGGATTGGCTGGGCTTGGCTATATTTATAAGCTGAGGAGAAATCAATGAAGAAGGAAAGATCAAACACTGATTAGAGACAAAATAAAATCAAAGAAATGAGGAACAGAGCTGGAATGGGAGCCAGGGAGGAGGTGGGAAGCTGAGCACCTGCCTTTAGGTCTCCATTTTTCTAGTGTCACAGGAGGCAAGATGATCTGCTGAGAAAAAGATGGGGAACAAGCATAGTAGAAACCTAGAGCAGGGTGGGTGAAATCGTCCCTGATGATGAGTGAACTCAGTAGCACCCTAAGCCATCTGTAGGCTGAGGTGGCGCTCCTCTGAGGCTGGACCCACCATCTGCAATTCCAGAGATGGAGTTTTCTTTAACGCCCCTTCGGGGCTCCTTAGCAGAACTGGACAGGTTAGACAACACTGAGGTACAGGACAGGGGAATGGCGGGCTCCCAATGGGATCTGGGGTGGAACAATAGCGAGTGAGAAGAGGGTGCTTGGTAATCACTACACAGCGATTTACCAAGGTCAGGACTGGAGAAAGACCCACCTATCCCAGTTAAAGAAATAATAAACTGACCGCTTACTCCTGCTTCTTGTCTAATTCTTCCACATGAAAGTATTTTTCTGCCCACTTCACAGATGAGGTAATGGAGGCTCAGAGAGGTTTAAGGAACATACTCAAGTTCCCTTAGCTTAGCTTTTTTTCAGCTACAAAAGAAACTTATTTTCACTTTTTAAGATAAATGATCTTTGCATGTGAAGAAATTATTTATAATTATATATGAATTTATATATTTAATTCCACAGATACATGATGAAAGTTTACTATAAGGAGCAACAACTAACTTCAGAATAAAAAGATCTCTTTATTTTAATGGGATGTTACACTTGGCTGTGTCTGATATGAGCAATTACATTCCTTGCTGGGATTTAGCTTTCATTTTAGTATTGGGTATATTTGTGGAGAAATATAAAATAACATGTTGTCCCCAATACACACCTATTGAATTTAGTGCAATCATTTTGAAGAGAGGTTTGAAAGTTTTAGTCACCTCATTTTTTGTGTATTGGGAAACTCTTCCAAGGTTTGGAATTGGGGTAGGGGTGCTGCAGGAAGGCTTAAATCCAATCTAAATATTATTTTATACTTATTTTTCAGAATGAATATTTATTTAAGATTTTTATACCTATTCTTAGGAATATGCAAGAATAAAGGCTATGACTTATATTATTCTAATCTTAAATCATTAAATAAATTAATTAGCAACTGCATTGACATTTTGGGAACTAATGAGAAAATATTTGACTTAAATTCCATTTCTTCCCTTTTAACAAACTTCAGGGCTATGTTATATGTAAGTAAAAAATGGTTTTTATCAAGCAGATAGAGACAGCTTTGTAGGGTGTGCCAATCTTTACTATGTGTGGGATGAGGACACTATATTTTTATGGTTGCCAATATGTGGATTTCAAATTTCTTAATCTGCACTTATTAAACGAATTTATGGTTTTGACTACTGTTCCCATTAAATGTTAACTGTAACATATCATAGATATTAACTAGGTAAAAGAGACTTTTCTTAAAAGGAACAGAGAAAATTGCCCTATGTCCAAAATGGACTCTGATAAGAATTTTAAGAAGTTTTGCAAATGAAATTGCTCCTGGAAACTTGTGAACTCATGATGAAGGCTCTCATTCATTATCTGATAAAGATAATTTGAGTCAAGTAAAGGGTGAAGTTCAAAATGAAAGCAATAAAGGATTTATTTTCAAATCTGATGGTAATATGTCCCCATAAGCATTCTAGTGAATTTAGATTTATGGACATATGTGACTCTGCAACATGTTTTAAAATTATAGTGGATTCCCTGCGGTGCCATCTTTGACAGCTGGTCCCATGCAAATGTGAGACTGGACTATTAACCACACAACATCACAGATGAATATGAGAAGCATGTTTCAGGCTGTCATTCATTTTTATTTTTTAAGACATCAACTACAAGAAATGGGAAAAGATTCATTATATGCAGAAGAAGAAATGGAATTGCTTTCCCGATTTTTTCCTATAGAGGCTGAAAGAAATAGTTCACTGAATTATGCATAACGAATAAGCACTTCTTTGAGGAGGAATTTTATAGAAATAATATTTTTAAAGTCCAAAATGAATCAAATCTGCCCAAATTTTGTGAATTGTTAAAAAAAAAAAAAACAGTTTAATAGAAGAGACAGAAAGAATCTGTTCTGCAAGGTGAGTCTGAATCACTGTTAATGTGGTGAGACCCTCACTTATTATAAGTAAAATCCAATATACAGTGGGTTTATGGTTCTATTTCTTTGGTAAGTGGGTAGGTCAGAGCTTAGGATAGATCTTGTTAAGGAAAAGGTACTGCTACAGAATCAACATGGGCCAGACCCATATCACAGTAGGAGTTTTAGATGCCTAATCCTGCAAGGCTGCCCATTTTATAAGTGAGAGTGAAGGCTCATAGGCAATCCATATGGAGCTACCGTCAGCACCAGCAGAGTCAGTCTGTGCTCTGTGTCCTCTGAGGGAAACCATGGGATTCGAAGAGGAAAGACATGAAGCCCAGAGACATTTTTCCAACTCCTAGCCACAGAGCAGAAAGCCCAGTGAACTGCCGATTTAAAGAATGCCACTTGCATATGCCAAGCTTTCTTTTTCAAACCTCAGTGCCTCTAACACCTCCTAGTCTTCCTCCCGGAAAACTGGAGCTGTTTCTTGCCCTGGCTGGGACCTGGTTCCCCCCATGGTCTGGCCAGGACTGAAATAGTATTACTTGCCCATAGCTTTCAGTGCACAGAACTGCAGAGTAATCAGAAACAGAACCCAACCTGGCTTTAGTCTAAAGGGGCATGGTGGAGAGGGATGATCAGGTTTCAGGACAGTGAGACCAAAAGTGAAAGCAGGAGAGCTTTACACAGGATTTCCAAGCAAGGGAGACAGTTCACAGCTGCCTGATGGTCGTGGGTGCACATAGTGGAGAAAGAGAATCTGAGAAACAAGCGATTTCTTCTCCTCCTCCTCTTCATCCTTGTCCTCCTCTTCCTCTTCCTCATCTTCTTCCTCTTCCTCCTGCTTCTTTCTTATATGCTCTTGTGGTGGTTTCAAAACATGTTCATAAATTCTTTCACACTTCTCCCACCAAGAAGAGTGAAGTGCATGGCCCCACCTTTTGAAGCTGAGTGGATCTTCGTGACTGCCTCAATGAATAGAGTACACTGGAAGTATAACACTGAGTCACTTCTCAGCTAGGTTAGAAAAGATCAGGCAGCCTCTGCTGGTGCCCCTGGGATATTCACTCTACTCACTCTGGGAGCTTTTGGCCACTCAGAAGTCCAACTGCCCTGTGGCTTCCTTGAGACCATGTGGAGGGGCAATATAGAGGGAGAGATGCCAAAGGAACTCAGCTGTTCCAGCCTCGGCTGTTGGAGTATCCCCAGCACAGGTACCAGCTATAAATGAGTGGAAGGGCCTTCAAGATGACCCCAGGCCCAGCCACCTTTCACTGCATAGCAGTAGATAACTTGAGCAGAAGAGCTCTCCATAATAGGGTATTTTAACTTTCCTTTCTCAAAAGGGCAAGTATCCTGGAGGTCTGAAGCTGTCTTTGCTCAGGAGAAGGTTACATCTTTGTTTTCAAAAGGGTCCCTCCAGCGTAGCAGGGCTCGGTGGCTCATGCTTGTAATCCTAGCACTTTGGGAGACCGAGGCAGGTGGATCACAAGGTCAGGAGTTCAAGACCAGCCTGGCCAACGTGGTGAAACCCTATCTCTACCAAAAATACAAAAATTAGCTGGGCATGGTGGTGCATGCCTGTAATCCCAGCTACTCAGGAGGCTGAGGCAGGAAGATTGCTTGAACCAGGACCCAGGAAGTGGAGGTTGCAGTGAGCCGAGATGGCACCACTGTACTCCAGCCTGGGCTACAGAGAAGACTCCGTCTCAAAAAAAAAAAAAAAAAAAAGGTCTCTCCCTCTCTCTGTCTCTGTCTTTGTCTCTCTGTTTCTCTCTGTCTGTCTCTCTCTCTCTCACTGTAACAGCAGGATTGTGTGGATAGGAAGGGTTCTGTTGATAAAAGAGAGGGGAGAACCCACCTCTAAGTATGGATGCCTTCCAGAGCCTAGAAGAAGTAAAGGGGTGGTAAGTTCTTGTAGTTGACACTCATGCCCTCCCCTACACAGAAACTCAGAAGGATGTCTGATGGGACTGGTGCCTGTTTGCTGAGCACAGAGAGCCTCAGCCTTTAGAGCTTCCTCAGAGAGCCCAGTGGCTGACTTCATGCAGAGAGGCAGGTGCCACAATCAGCAAAGTGACATGTAATAAGCACAAATAATGAGGATCTCAGTGCAACTATGATGAGCTCATACCAGGCTCTCCTCTCTGAGGTTTTTGGATAGCACAAGCTGCTTGGGACTCTTACATAACACTAGAGAAGAGGAAGAACTACTAAACATGACTGATACTGAATTTTCCATCATAATTTTTAATTAAGAAAAATACCCTTTATTGTCCCAAAGATGAATTAAACCAATCCCACCTGATTATATACATACATTTGTGAATAGCAGAGATTACCTTAACCATCCCAAAGGTGTTTACTATCTTCATATCAGGTTTTGATATTAATAAATCAAATGAATTTCTTGTTGAGAATTGTAGGCAATGTAAAAAAATAGAAAATTTTAGAGTAATTAAGTCATGAGAAGTTGCTTCTGGGGCTTTGGGGGAATCCATTAAGCTGCCCTTGCTCTTGAGAGCATCCCCATTTCTTCACTTCTGAAATGACAAGATCTTTCAAAGCCCCCAGATGGCTTGAGTGTTCGAAAGCTCTAAGATGGTTTTTATTTGTTCTCTCTGATGGAAACGTCAACTGCAGGAGTTTGTGTGACACAAAATGTTCAGGCACACATAGCTGTTGCCATGAACCAAATTCTCCATATACAAAGGAAGTATTCCCGACTGTTTCCATTTTATTTCCAAGTAGCCTTTAAAATAACCAAATGAGATCAATCATTTGGGCTTAACAACCTGGAAACTAATTGCTGGAAACATTTACTCTTTAATGATGTCTCCTTTTCCTTCCTGCTCTCCTTAACTAAAATAAATTGGCCATTTGTCTTTGTCTATGAAATAAGATCAGATTAACTAAGGTCTCTTCTCAATATTTTTTTTTTTTTTACCTTAACCATGTACTATACTTGATCAGAGCAATTATCAGGTATCCAATCCACATAGAAAGTTATTTTAAATAAACTGACAACCAATCTGAATTCCAACTCTATGAAGGAAACTTGGCCAAAATGTGGTTAGTGTGTTCAAACATATGCACTATTCAAAAATCAAAGCAGAAAAAAAATGAAACTGTGTTAAATGTGGCTCTAGATGAAGGCATTGCAACTCCCATTGTGAGAGCTGCTGATGAGTTCCTTTCAAGGTGAGGTGTGCTCTAGCAAGCAGAGAGGACAGAAAGGGATAAAAGGAACAAACAAACAGAATGTGCTCTCAGAACTCCCAGCTTGATTTCCTCAACGTAAAAGTAGAAATAGATCAAATCTAAGCATTCTTTAAAGATGCTGAGGTGGGTTTAACTGACTGAAATGTAGCTTTTAAAAAATCAGTATCCTAAATGCCAGGTGATTCATAAAGGTCAAGCAGGCAAATTCCGGACTTTATCATTATGAGTTTAGTCATGTGCCTTTATTAGGGAATGATCAATAACTTCTTACTTAGCTATATTTTAAGGAATATTTTTCCTATAATATGTAAGGTTTTTCAAATATGAGGACAAATGTGTAGCTAATTTGTTTTTCTGGTAGAGCTAAGGAAGTAAATGAACCTCACAGTAGCCAGTTTATGCACCCAAATGAGATTAATTGCTTTATTTATGCCATTACATTATTACACAATTCTTGTTATGTGGGATTTTAAAAGTCTTCACTGTTTAAGCTGTTTTCATTTTAGTTATTCTGTTATTTATAATTGAAAGAGAAAATTGGAGAGGTCTTTGTGAATCTCTACCACATTTTTTATGACTTTTGGCTTCAAGAACCAAAGTTAAGTATAAACCTGAAGCAAACACTGTTGAAATGGCCTTTGCAGTACAGACTTCATAGGCTAGAGGGCGCAATTGTTTTAGCTAATCCAAGACGACGGAAAGCAAAATCTAGTCATCTGTTTCTTACACAGTGACTTAGCAGTTTTAAAATTTGGACCAAAAATGTGAGACTGTTCCTCGCTGAAAATCCAAATCTGTATCTGCTGGAAGAAACAGTAGATTAAAATGTACATTTTCTATGGTTGTGGTAGATGTTTTTTGCAGAGGTCTTGGGTGTGTGAGAAAAAAATAGAACATTCCAAAATGTCCTTTGGTTCAACAAAATTTTCCTATCTTAGATTTATCAAGCTGTCTGCTCAGTTTTCACTGTGGACTTTTGCTCCGAAAAATAACAGCCCTAGTCAGGCACAGTGGCTCACGCCTGTAATCCCAGGACTTTGGGAGGCTGAGGTGGGCAGATCACCTGAGGTCAGGAGTTTGAGACCAGCCTGCCCTGCATGGCAAAACCCCGTCTCTACTAAAAATACAAAACAAACAAACAAAAAAATTAGCTGGATGTGGTGGTGGGCACCTGTAATCCCAGCTACTCAGGAGGCTGAGGCAGGAGAATCTCTTGAACCTGGGAGGCAGAAGTTTCAGTGAGTCGAGATCGTGCCACTGCACTCCAGCCTGGGAGGTAAGAGCAAAACTCCATCTCAAAAAATAAAAAAATTAAAAATATAATAATAGCCCCCCATGTTTGTATGTATGTATATAATGTACTTGACAAGGAACTTGATAAATATTTGACTATCATTAGAAAATTACAGGGTCCATTCTAAGTAGTGAGATTATATGTTTTATGAAAATCATTTCTTTTTAAAATGTACATATATTTTTTTTTCCTAAAGAAGTTAGTCAATGATATTGTGTGGCCTTAACATTGTCTCTGCCTTTATTTGCTCCCTTCCTGCTTAGGGCATGCTGGATTTTCTTTGCTATTTCACCTTCTTTAATATGAAACACTTCTGGTTTCCCCTGCTCACATGTCATATCTGACTCCAAGTCCCAGATTATTTTGCTCTTTACTAATTTCTACTGCTTCCTTCATGCCAGCACACCCAGGCAGAAGAAAAGCCACAGGAAAAGTGATTTCCATACTCACAAATTCCTGCTTTATTTCATCATGCTTTTGCCTCACAAACCACAATTCTTATTTCCAAATTCAAATTTTTTCATGACTGATAGTTGTTGTTCTCTACTTTCTGCACACCCAAAGATCTCAGGTAGGATATTTACAGACTGATGAAGGGGAGAACTCAAAGAAATGATTGGGGCCTCAAGGAAGCTTCTAGGCCAGGTGTGGTAGCTCATGCCTGTTGAGAGGCTGAAGTGGGAGGATTGCATAAGCCCAGGAGTTCAACACCAGCCTGGGCAAAAGAAGGAGGCCCTATTTCTACAAAAAACAATTTTAAATAGCGAGGCATGGTGATGGGTACCTGTGGTCACAGCAGCTTAGGAGGCTGAGGTGGGAGAACTGCTTGAGCCCAGAGGTTGAGGCTGCAGGGAGCTGTGATCATACCACTGCACTCCAGCCTGCTAGGCAACAGTGACACCCTGTCTCAAAAAAAAAAAAAAAGAAAGAAAGAAAGAAAGAAAGAAAGAAAAAAGAAGTTTCTAGATAAGGGATAAATGCATCATTAGATAAGATGTTAAATACTTTTGGAGCTCATTTTTTCACTTTTCCCTATGAAATATATTCCAAATCCATCTGTGGTAGGCAGAATTTTGGACCTCATGACCTTCTCTCTGGGAGTCACTCCTATGAATGTTACTTTACGTAGCAGAATGGACTTCACAGGTGTAATTAAGGTTACTAATCAGCTGATGTAAAATGGAAGGTTATATTGGCTTATCCAAGTGTGTCCAATGCAATCACATGAGCTCTTAAAAGCAGAGAGATTTTTCCAGCTAGTAGTAGAGTGTAAAGTCAGATATTCCAAGAATGAAAAGGATTAAAAGTGCTGTTGCTAGCTTGAAGATGAAGGTAATCATGTCAAGGAAATGGGAACCTCGGGAAACTGCATTTTGCCAATAAACTGAATGAGCTGGAAAGCAGAATCTCCTAAAGAGCCTCCAGATGAGAGCCCTGTCCAGCTGATGACTTGATGTCAGCTCTGCGAAGCCCTGAGTAGAAGACCCATTTGAGCAATTGCTGTGCCCAGACTCTTGACCCACAGACCTATGTTCATTATAATTACTTACAACACCATTCTTGTTATGTGGAATTTTAAAAGTCTTTACTGTTTAAGCTGTAGTTCTTCTGGTATTTATAATTAAAAGAGAAAATGTATATTGTCTTGAATTCTCAAGCTGTGGGAAAAAAAAGGCTTAAAAGTTAAAACTTTCCCTTCTTTGCTTATGGACTATAGAATGTTTTGGTCTTTTGATGAAAGAATGAAGCTCTCTTTGCACTGACTGAATGGATGTCAAGGGCTAGGCTCTGTGCTAGTCAGCTTATAGATCCCACTTCCGGTCCTCATAACAACTTTTATGCCCCAGAGGGAAAACAAATGATCAAATTGAGGGAAAAAATAGCAACCATATCTGGTGATAAGAAAAATAAGGAACATTATTTCAAAAAGGAGGTAGGCTTATAAGGAAATAGTGTATTTTTGAATCTGATTCCAATATGCAAAATGTTCAGGATTTTAGGAGCCACCTGCAGAGGAGAAATGTTTGTATCTTTAAGGGTTATGAATTTCAGGCTGTGAGCTAAACTGTGCAATAAATAATTTCTTTTTAAATTTTATATGGCAGCTTAATTGTTTAATTTTGAGCTCTGTAAAAGAAAAGTTGCTGAGCATGGTGTTGCATGCCTGTAGTACCAGCTACTCGGGAGACTGAGACAGGAGGATTGCTTGAGGCCAGCAGTTTGAGACAGAAGGGCGCTATGATGGCACCTGTGAATAGACACTGCTCACCATCCTGGGCAACAGTAAGACCTCATCTCTAAAAAAAGAAATGAAAACAAAAATTGCACTGGACTAGTTAAGCAGACAAGTAAAACTTTATTCAAGACTATTGCAATAAGGGAGAGGAACGAAAGCAGCAGGAGAGAGACACTGAACACAACTCCACAGTAAGATTAGTGTAAGCTTATGGGAAAGTACTGGAGGATGTTTCAGGGAGTCATGTTTATTTACTCATTGTTTACTATCAACTTAGGCTCCTCCTTCCCACAGCAACTGGGAGACAGGAGCCCTTTTTCTTTTTCTTTTTTTTTTGATGATTACATTTCAAAGGGATGCCTCCCAGCTCCAGCTCCTTGAGAAAGACATCCCTGGGTTGTGAAAGATTCATGTTTCAAAGAGGCAGAACGATAATTTACAATTGCAATATTTTTTAAAGAAAATGTTCTAAGAAAGGGAGGTCAGAAACTTATGGTCAGGAACCAGACTGTGTAAAGTTTAGCCCAGCTGTGGGGAGCATTAAGGCCATCTTGGTCAGTCCCCAGTTTACATGGCCTTCAGAACATTTTAATATAGCTTTTTGGGGGAGTTTTGCTTCCTAACTCCAGGACCCATTTCAACTCCTACCTACCATCAGTTAGGCCAAGGTTTCAGCACCCAGGACCAATGTGGGCCTCTCTGGATATCAATTGTCCACCCGTCTGATTTATAGCAGAGTGGTCCATTGTGCTGCTTAGCACAGCTCTGCAACCTCGGTGCCATATTTAGAACATAGGAATCATATTTCTAGGTGGCCTATGAGAAAGTCTGTCCAGATACCTAGGATAGTTCTCTTTCTGCGACATTTTTTATCTGATCAAACCGACACATACCCTGAAGGAAGGGAGAAGTAGAGGAAATAAAAAGAAAAAAATAATATTGGTTAATTTCTCAAGCGTATTTTCTTGCGAACATTCTAAAGAATAAACTGATTCATTCAACAAACACAAAAGCATTCAGATGCTAAAGCACGTGCATTCACATGCTAATTCCAGAAAGAAAGAAAATGCATCTCATTAGCCTAAAGGCATGGGTGTCTGAGTTTAGCCATCCATTCAGTACAATTAGTATAGTATTCAAGAAACCTGTCTGAACTGTAATTCAAGTATTAAATATTTTTTTTTCTCAGTAACATCCAATGTTGGAAACTACACTAATCATTAACTTCTTAAGTATACTTTTAACTCTCATGTTCTGTGTGTGTGTGGTGGGGGCAGGGTCTGTCGCCCAGGTTTGAGTGCAGTGGCACAATCATGGCTCACTGCAGCAAGACTGCTTCCCTGGGCCAAGCAGTCCTTCCACCTCAGTCCCACAAGTAGCTGGGACCACAGGCTTGTGTCAGGACACCTAGCTAATTTTGTTTATTTTTTGTAGAGAGGTATCCCTATGTTTCCCAGACTAGTCTTGAACTCCTGGGCTCAAATGATCATCCGGCTTCGGCCTCCCAAATTGCTGGGATTACAGGCTTGAGCCACTGCACCCAGCCTAACGCTCATATTCTTGAGTTTCTGATTGCATGCTGTTGTTAGCTATATAAGCATTTTCACGGTTTAAGATTTTTTCTTGACCTTTCTGATAATCAAACCAGTGAAAAAAAATAGGGCAGTGTGTAATGTACTGCGCAGAACGCATTGATCTGTACAACCTTGTGAAAACACGATACAGTTTTGCACATAACCTCTACATATGAGGATAAGGCCTATGATAAAATTCTTAGAGATTATGTGTTGAATATGGCCCTGGTGTTAATGTCCAAAAGAAGCATCATAAGTCCATAGAATTTCTGAGGCAATTGAGAAATAAAATATCAAGTATTTTTTAAAGAAAACCTTGCAGTTTTAAATAACATAGCAGACACAAACAAACAAACATTAAGGAGGTTGAACTACTCAGCTCATGATGTTGTCATGACAACAGAGCTTGAAAAAAAATGAAGATAAAGATGAACAAAAATTTAGGTTGCAGACCTTGTAAAAGGATCAAATCTTTAATTTTTTTAAAAGAAATTATTTTAGTGGGCAAGGTTTCTGTAGGAGATCCCTCTGGACAAGAAAGGCCTCTCCCATTGGGTTTTACTTCCCTCTGCCTTCTAAGGGTTTCCTGACACTGACACCCAGCCAGGCCCTTAGAGTCTTTCTGCTTCCCTTGACTGCTGGCTGAAAAGAGGCAAAAAATACCATTCCTTAGTAGTACAATAGAAACAGCCTGGAATGTTCCAAGAGAGATGTTAATAAGAAAATGGAAGAAAACAAAACATAATATGAATACTTTTTCAGCTCCCCAAATCATCTTTCAGTGACACCAAGGTGTAGCTCTTTTGGCTCTAGCAGTTTCTGGAACTGTGACTAGGGAGACAAACCCATCCCAACTTTCCCAGGACTTTCTGGTTTTAGCATTGAAAGTCTCTTACCCTGGGAAACCTGTCAGTCCCTAATGAACAAACTGGGACACGTGGTCACCCTACCTGTGTGTTAGAAGGAACACTCTAAAAGCCTTCTTTTCCAGTCCTGGAATTTTTTCCTATCCGACTCTTTCAGTATCCCTTTAGACCAAAGGTGATAAGATTATTGAGCCTGTCTCAACCTGAGAATAGAAGGGTCCTATTTATTCAAGTATGTTCATGTGGCTATAGCTAGTCAAAGGGCCACTGAGCCATGTACTTATAAAAGGAGTATTTCACACCAGTCCTCAATCAGTTGTCTTAGAGACAGATGCCATCAAGGCCCAAACAGGAGACAGCTGCTGCCACTACTGTGCACTCCTCAAAAAGTTTATCACGAGTACTCCAGGTGCTGGTATCAAAGCTAGGCTGACTTTTTGGGTAGTAAAACAACAGCTATTTGACTGAGTATTGTATAAATAGTCAAAGGGAAGTACCTTTAAAGGCTTCTAACCTAATAAACCTGCAAAGTTGGTTTTCTGTAGATCAAAAAACTATGAACCACAAAGTAAAGGTGGAGAATTGACATTACTAAAATTAAATCTGTCATAAGCCTCAAATATGAATTGAGTTTTTATAAATAACTTTTTTCTTTTTTATATATACCCATGTAAAAAAAATTAAAAATGTAGAAAAATAGAAAATAAAAATCAACAATAATCTTATTATACAGAGATATACACAGCTAACTTATCATTTTTTTCTGATTTATCTCCATACATGTTAACATGTATAGCTATGTATCACATAGGTATAATGTATATACATTTTTCTTTTCTTTTTTTTTTCTTTTTCTCTTGCCTGTGAGATCAAAAATATTCTCTCTTTTTTTGACATAACATTTGTTATGGACTGAACGTTTGTGCCGTTTCCTCCTACCCCAAATTTATATTTCGAAGTCCTAACAATATAACAGTATTTGGAGATTGGGTCTTTAGCAGGTCATTAGGATTAAATGGAGTCAAAAAAGTGGGACCTTCATGATGAGATTAGTACCCGCATAAAAAGAGATACCAGAGAATTTGCATTTTTTTCTCTCTCTCTCTTTTTCTCTCTCTCTCTCTCCCTCTGCCTTATGAAGACACAGTGAGAACACAGCCATCTATGAGCCACAAATAGAGCCTTCACCAAGAACTGAATTAGGCAGCACCTTGATCGTTGATTTTCTAGCCTACCAAACTGTGATAAATAAGTTTTTGTTGTTTAAGCCACCCAGTCTATGGTATTCTGCTATGGTAACAGGAGCTAAGCCAGCATTTATAATTTTTTCATTCTATGGTATTCTGTTATGGTAACAGGAGCTGACTAAGGCAGCATTTATAATTTTTTCATTTTAAACATTCCTAAAACCCAAGATTTATAATGATTAGATAATCATCCACCATAAAACATCAATGCGCTATAATTTAACATACCACTGTTTTAATTCATTTAGATATATAATGCACACTTTGGGTTGTCCTTTCTGTTTTCCAAAAGGAATAATTTTTTTTCTAGTAATATAGTCTTCCTCCAAGTAGCCATACATCGTAAAAAGATGATTTCACTACAAGTTCTAGGAGTGGACCTGACTGGTCTAAGAATAATACAATTCCCTTTCCCATGATTGGTTCAGAAATGGCATATGACTACTTCTAGCCAATAATATATGAAAGGAAGTTTGATTAGAAAGGTTTGGGGAAGTTTTCTCACATCTGAGATAGAGTCATTAGAAAATACAGTCTCTTTTCTTCCTCTAGACATTGTGAATTCTGAGTGATCAGCCATCTTACTTCTGAAAATCACAGAAAAGATGAAGAAGACTTAGTTTTTTCGTGACATTGATGAATAATTGAATCGCAGCCTTGAAGTTAACTTCCCCCTCTGTACTTGTTATGTGAGATAAATTTGCTTTTGATTTAAGTGAGCTTGTATCATGGTTTCAGATACTTGCAGGTAAAATTATTTTGATGCAAATTTTTTTCTAAAATTTACTCTTACAATAATCTTCATTCATAAATCTTTTTTATGTCTCTGATTATTTCCTAAGATAGAATCTCTGAAGAAAAACATGTTTAATTGTTCTTTTTTAATATCTTTTTCTTGAGATACAGGGTCTCACTATCTTGCCCAGATTGGTGTTGACTTCCTGGGCTCAAGCGATCCACCATGCCCTCCCAAAGTGCTGCGATTACAGGCATGAGCCACTGTGCCTGGCCACTGTTCTTTATATTTATTGCCAAATTTATTCTGAGAAAGCTTGCATCAATTTACATTCCCATCAGCAGTATATGAGGGACCATTTCAATGTATCTTTATCAGCATCAAGTATTATCTTCTTAAGACTTTGTATTGATAGGATAAAGAAATAATAGTACCACAATAGTACTATCTTGTGATATAAATTTGAATTTCTGTTAAGAGGGTTGAACATATTTTTATATATAGTATTTATTAGTCATTTGTATTTAGTCATCTATGCATTTTCTATTCATATCCTTGCCTGATTTTTCTAAGTTTTGTTAAGTTGAATTTGAGGTAAGGCAGTCATTTTTTAAAGTTGGACATAATATACTCTTTATTTCAATATCTCTGGTTTGGATAGAAAGGCATATTATTACAGGACAGAAATTGACATTGGCTTTTTATGTCAGGTCATAAAATGGAGAAACAAAAAAACCCCTGAAAATAACTAGAGGCACAAAAACCTTCTCTTCTTTAAAACATCTTCATATTTGTTGCATTTGGATAAATTCATGAGAGAGTTTAGTAATTTCATAATTATAGTCTAAATTCACATGGAATCTCATAACTTTGATTTCATTTACCAGTATTCTTAAGTTATGTAACTGCTCATTTTAAAGATTTGTTTATGACCTATTAATATTTAGGTTTCTCTGTACTGCCTTAATCATCCACTATGACTTTCCTCATGCACCCTCTTGCTAAAAATCGTTTTATGTCCTGACTTACCAAATTTATGATCAGCTGGAGAAAAACGTGGGCATGTAAAATAAAAAATGAACTCTAATAACAATATGTGCTCAAGATATAGGAGGCAATACTTGTCCATTTTTATTCTGAAATGTCCGTTTTCCTTGTGGTTGCAATCCAGGTAAATGACAAATTCAGTCTTCATTATTAATGTATTCAATTACACATTTTTATATAGATTGGCATTAGTGAGGTGCTCCCTTAAGAGAAAAGGGGAGACATGATGAACGGTGCTCCACTCTCTTACTGCCTAACCTCCTCCCATGACTTTGACTGGATTGGAAAGAATATTAGAAAGTGTAGCAGCCTGCTTTGTCCCAGAAATTATCACGTCCGAAGAAAACCCTGTGTCACCTTTGGGTCTGGCCTTGTATGTAGAGAGTGGCGGCCTCCTCTGTGTGATCAACAGGTCACACAGATCACAACAGGTCCCTCTCAGGGAAAGCAGCAGTGTGGGAGCCAGGAACCTTGGATGGATGGCCCTTGAATCAGATGGGTTTTATCCCAAAAATCAGTTTACAGGTAAGACAGAGAGGTTGCAATCACTGAGGACTGGGGCAAGACTTTAGTGGCCCAGGAAGATCTGGCAAGGGGAAGAGACAAGTTACCAAGACCAGAGAAAAAAAAACAAATCCTGTAAACTGTAGCACGCAGTGGTGGAAAGCGCTGCAGGTCAGAGAAAAATGGGCCTTCCCCAAATTTGACTGGCAGCAAAGGAGACTCAATGTGGAATGTGGAAACCCAGCAGTTTGCTCTGGGCAACTAAAAATTCAGGCCAGTAGCAGTAGTTTCAGTGAAAGAGAAGAATAGGGTTATCATAAGAGGAAGGTCAGGAATTCAGGAAAGAACTGGAATCTGGACTGGGAAAATCATCAGGAACACAGGCCATATTTTACCATCTCTGCTTCTCATTGGACATATGCTACATTCTTCTCTCTCTGCATCTGTTGGCTAGCTTGCCTCAGTCCACACTGATCGTGGCAGCTTCTAGCTCCTGAGTTCATAGCGTATAGTCCAACCACACGGACTCTGAATCTCTCGTTATTTATTACCCGTGGTCTCTTGCAACCTCCATCTAGTCACAAATTTTATTTAATGATTGGCCCAGCTCTAGTATAGTCAGCCGTATTCATGGCAGGTAGGGTCACAGTGAAGAGATAGGACCATGGAAACCCAACCCTGATGTATTAGTCAGAATTCTCAGGAAAAACAAAACCAGTGGGGGGTGGGGGGGAGAGAGAGAGAAGTAATAAGATTTATATAAGGAATTGCCTCACACGATTGTGGAGGCTGAAAAGTCTTGTGATCTGCCATCTGCAAGCTAGAGTCCCAGGAAAGCTGATGGTGGTGTTCAAAGGTCTGAGAGCTGGAGAATGAATGCCTTATATTTCAAGCTGAGTCTAAAGGCCTGAGAATCAGAAGCACTGAGGGCAAGAGAAGATCAGTGTCTTAGCTCAGACACACACACAGAGTTTTCAGCCTTCTTCCACCTTTTTCTTCCATTTAATCCTTCAATGGATTGATTGGATGGCACCTATCCACAGGGGAGGGCCATCTGCTTTACCTAGTCTCTCAATTCAAATGCTAATCTCTTCTAAAAGTACCCTCACAGACACACCCAGAAAATGTTTAACCAGGTGTGTAGGCATCCTGTGGCCCAGTCAAATTGACACATAAAATTAACCATCATATTTGAGAATTGGAGTGATTAAAAGGTGGGCAAGAGGGACAATTAAGGAAGTTATTGTAAGCCATCTATCCAAATAAATTCTAAATCTCATTTGATGGAAGATGGAGAGTATATTAGTCTGTTCTCATGGTGCTAATAAAGACATACCTGAGACTGGGTAATTTATAAAGGAAAGCTGTTTAATTGACTCACAGTTCTATAGGGATGGGGAGGCCTCACAGTCATGGCAGAGGGAGAATGAGGAGCCAAGTCACATCTTATATGGCAGCAAGCAGGAGAGCTTGTGCAGAGGAACTCCCATTTATAAAACCATCAGATCTTGTGAGACTTGTTCACCATCACGAGAACAGTATGGGGAAAACCGGCCCCGTGATTCAATTATCTCCACCTGGCCCCACCCTTGATATGTGGGGATTATTACAATTCAAGGTGAGATTTGGGTGGGGACACAGCCAAACCATAACAGATAGGGAGGTAGTTAATATGCTGCCTGCTTCATATTGTGATTGGTCTTTGATTTAGGGACCCAGATATTGTGGAATTAAGGACAGTAGAAGCTGGTACTGACTATTCCTGTTTTAAGAAAGGCTTCTGAAGAAATGGCTGTAAAAGTGCTTATAAATCATTGTTATATAAATATACATATTTAATGTATGTCTGTTTTTATACTTTAAAATATACTAAAAGCTTTTGATCATGATGGAGTAATAAGGACTGGATTTACCCTACCATCTTAAACAGTTAGAAAACCAGACAAATTTATAAAACAATGGTTTTCAAATATATAAAACAATGGTTAGTATATTTAATGTATGCTACGTTAGATAACAGGTTGTACAGAATTGTAATCCACAAGAGAAGAATCCTATAATTGTCCCAGTTTATTGATAAGAAGACCACAACATAGGTAGGGCCTGGCATTCTCACTGATTTTAAAATGCATGAAGGCCAATATGGTTAGAATTTATGGGGCAAAGTAAAGAAGAAAAAGAGCTGCAAATAAAGAGGTCTGCACAGGACTTTCCTCAGATCTTTAGCTGAGTATTGATCTGAGTAAGCATGTTTGTAAGGAAACTACCCAAGGCCAACAAGTGAACCAACAGGAAGGAAAAAGCATAGGAATTACCAGAATTCATGCATATCTAGGAGTAATTTATGTTCACAATAGTCCAAATGGGAAGACCTCCTCATATATGGGGCATTGATCAGAATTTCCAAAGGATATGATTTTAGTGGCAACCACAAATTAGCTCTAAACTAAAGGCTATTCTGATCCAAACCAGACAAATCTTAAAAGCAAGCTTCAAAATTATCAAAGGTAATTCAAAGTGATTTAGCTATGTTCCAAAACAAAGCTCAACAAGAATTAATGAAAAACAGCAAAACACAACACTCACAACATGAAATTCAAAATGTCTGTTATCCAGTCAAAACTAGCAGGCATGCAAAAAGCAGGACAACATGATTGTCAGCTAAGAGAAAATCAATCACAAATATGTTAGAATCAACAGTCAAAAATATTAAAACATCTATTATAAATATATTACATATGTTCAAGAAGGTGGAAGAAAGCATTAATCATAATGAAAAGAGAAATTAAAGATAGAAGAAAGACCTAGATGTTTATCTAGAGGTGATAATATAATACCTGAAATGAAAAATACATTGGATGAAATTAACAGCAAATTAGATCATTGGACTTAAAGACATTGAATAGAAACTATCCTCAGAGAGAAAAAAAAGACTGAAGAAAAAATGAATACAGAAGCAATGACTTGTGGGACCATTATCAGGCAGTCTAATAAACATATATTAAAGTCACAGAAGGAAGGACAGGGCAAAATGAAAAAAAAATTGAAGAAATATTTCCCCAAGTTTAATGAAAACGATAAATCCACAGATATAACAAGCTCAACAAACTTCGAGTGAAGAAACATGGAACAAAACAAAAGCACTATAGTAGGCAGATTAATGGTCCCCCTAGAGCTCCATGTCCTCATTCTTGGAGTCTGTGAATGTTACCTTATAATATTTTGCAAATAGGATTAATTTAAAGATTTTGTCATGAGGTAATTAACCTGAATTATATGGACAGGCCCAATGTAATCACAAGGGTTCTTATAAGAAGGAGACGAGAGAATCGAAGAAAATGTAGCAATGGAAGTGGAGGTCAAAGTGAGCAAGGAGTAAGCCATGATTCGAGGAATACAGGCAGCCTCTAGAAGCTGAAAGAGACAGTTATGGAGTCTCCCCTAGAACCTCCAGAAGGAAGGTAACCCTGCCAATACCTTGAGTTTAACTCTTAAGGGCACAGTTTTGAGCATCTCATATCTAGAACCATAAAATAAACTAAGTTCATACTAATTTGTTACCACAGCAATAGCAAATTAATACAAGCACCAAAGTACATTATAGTCAAATTGATTAATATAAATGATAAAGAGAAAATCTTAAAAGCAGCCAAACAGCTGGGCAACATGGTGAAAACTTGTCTCAAAAATTACAAAAGTTTTGCCAGGCATGGTGGCATATGCCTTATAGTCCCAGCTACTTGGAAGCAGAAGTGGGAAGATGGCTTGAACCTGGGAGGTCAAGGCTGCAGTAAGCTTCCATTTTTACACAGCTTGGAATGTCATCATTTTATGAGTAATAATAGCTCCTTCTTTTTTCATGAGCCTCTGATAGAATCCAGGCTTTTTGAGTATACTGGTATTTCTGGCATCTCCCCAACCCCATCAACTAATCAGTGAGGTTTAGAACCCAGAAACAGGGTTAATAAATGGAAAAGGCAGAATTCAAATCCAGATCCTCCTAAGAGGATGTACTGATTTCATCGTCTGCAATTTTTTCCTTTTTTTTGCCTTATGGGGAATGCACACATCCTTTAAAGCCCTACTGTCTCATCTTATCATCCTGTCAGTGAATGTTTTCCTCGAGGATCCTATATATAATTTCTTCCTCCTAAAATTCCTTATTGCCTTTTGGGAGTCTGTGTTTAAGAATGTCCTCCCTTCCCCACGAACCATATTCATGATATTCAAGCGCTTGAGTAGCCCTCATCTGGGCTAACCCTATAACTCACTTTTTTTTTTTTAAACTAATGGAATGTAATGGAAATGCAATTGAATAACTTCCAAAGCTAGGTAACAAA
>NW_016107361.1:4994483-5017732 GCF_001604975.1 Cebus imitator | reverse complement strand
TAGACAGCAAAAAAGGAAAAGTTAAACTAAAAAAACAAAACAAAACAAAAGGCCGCCGTGACCTATTCACCCTCCACTTCCCGTCTCAGAATCTAAACGTGGTCACCTTCGAGTAGAGAGGCCTGCCCGCCCGCCCACCGCGGGCAGTGCCACCCGCAGATGACGCGACGCGCTCTCCACTACCCAACCCAAACCATGAGAATTTGCAACAGGGGAGGAAAAAAGAACCAAAACTTCCAAGGCCCTGCTTTTTTTCTTAAAAGTTCTTTAAAAAGGAAATTCGTTTGTATTTTTTATTTACATTTTATATTTTTGAACATATTGTTTGGGTCAGCCATTTTTAATGATCTCAGATGACCAAACCAGTCTTCGGAGCGTTCTCTGTCCTACTTCTGACTTCACTTTTGGTGTGACCATGTTCATTATAATCTCAAAGGAGAAAAAAAAACCTTGTAAAAAAAAAAAAAGCGAAAAACAACAACAGAAAAACAATCGTATTCCGAGCATTCCAGTACCTTTGTTGTGTATGTACTTAGCTGTACTATAAGTAGTTGGTTTGTATGAGATGGTTAAAAGGCCAAAGATTAAAAGGTTTCCTTTTTTTCCTTTTTTGTCTATGAAGTTGCTGTTTATTTTTTATTTTTTGGCCTGTTTGATGTATGTGTGAAACAATGTTGTCCAACAATAAACAGGAATTTTATTTTGCTGAACTGTAAAAAAAAAAAAAAAAAAAAAAAAAAACCTACCCTAAGACTGCCATGTCATGAAGAAGCCCAAGCTAGCCACATGACAGGAACATGGGGAAAAAGATGGAGACCTGACCTGCCCCTAGATATTGCAGTCATTCCCAACTGAGGCAGAAGAAAATTACATCATATGGAAACTTGGATCTAGACCGAGAAATGAGCAGCACCAGAAATGGTGAATCAGTGCATAAATAAAAAATAATGAGATTTTTTTCTCATTAAAAAAATATTTAAAAGAGATCATTGCTTAAGTAAAAATAAAAGCAGGATTTTTTTTTAGACTTTATAACACGTGTAGAACTATAACAGAAGAAGAAGAATTATGACAATATGACAACAGCAGCACAAAGTAGAAGAGGAAGAAAATGGAAGTATACTGTAGCACAATTCTTAAAATATAAAGTGGTAAAATATTATTTAAAGGTATACCGTGATAACTTCAAGATGTATATTGTAAACTCTAGAGCAGGAGTTGGCAAACTACAGCCTACCAGCCAAATTTGGCCTGCCTAATGTTTTGTAAATAAAGTTTTATTGGAACACAGCCAAGTTCATTTGTTTTCATATTTGGAGGACCCACAGAGCTAAAATATTTACTATCTGGCCCTTTATAGAAAAACTTGCCACCCCTGCCTTAGAACAACCACTAAAACTATTAATGGAGCAAGTATAGGTAGTAAGTCTACCTATACTTGTTTGGAGAAAAATGGGAACATTAAAAAAGTTCAGTTAATCCAAAGGAGAACAAAGAAGCAGAAACAAGTAACACTTAAGCTCCCTGCTGCATCCCACACAATTGAGCGTCCACATGAGCCCTCTGTTCCTTTGTCTTCTGTTACTGAACCTTAATTTTCTTCTCCCCAGCAGGCTGCTCTTTCTCAGTCTCCTTTCCAAATCCTCCCTCCCCTGACGCTCTTAAATGCTGGCACTCTCTCCACCTAAGTAGCTTCCCTGTCACTTGCCTCATGTATCCCCCTCTCCAGATTAACAGGACATCTACAGTTCTAAATACCTCATCCTCTTTCATGCCTCTGAGTCTTGGCCCATGATACTCCCTCTACTTGGACCTCCTCACTCCTTCCATCCCCCAATCCCTACCCCTGCTACTGCCCTGTGCCTTGCTGACTCTGGTTAACTCCAGGTCAAATTTAAGATTAAACTTAGACATGATCTCATTCACCATAAGCCTTGCCTCACTCCATCCTGCCCATGCCCAGGATTCTTTCTACTATTAAAGCACTTACTCCTCTGAATTATAATCATTTGTTTACTTGTTTTTTTTCTCCGTGAGACTCTAACAAGCTTGAGATCAGAAATAATGTCTTCTTTGGCTTTTTTTTTTTTGTATCCCCAATATAGATCTATACCAAATTAATGTTTAATAAATATTTGTTAAGTCAATAAATGAAAGCTTAAATACATATCTACTTACAAAATGAAGATATTATAAAATAGTAATAGGAACTAAAATTTATTAAAGCATACTTATATGCCTAACACTATCCAATGTGCTTTACATGCATTAATTTATTTAATATTTATAGCAAGCCTATTAGGTAGCTAGGTATTACTATTCTTGTTAACTGGAAGGTTAAGCAAGTTTTTCAAAGTGGTAAAGAAATAATGAAGATTCAAACGTAGGCATTCTGATGCAGAGCCTAAGATCTAGAATCTCAGTTGAAAGAAACCTTAGAGATATATTCTAACCCCTTCTCTCCATAGATGAGGAAGCTGAGTTTTACAGAGCTGATGTGTCTTGACCCTTAAAAAGGACAACAATATTCAGAAGCACAAATTTTTTGTCTTATTTAATTTGTAAACTAAGTATCTCCAACTATAAACACCTCCAAAAAATGGCACTGCGTGATTATAATTGGATTACAGGGCAGCAGATACAGAAGGCTTTTTTCCAGCAGCTACTGGGATGTGCAGAACATAATAATGTATTGAAATCCTTGGAAGAGAGAAGGATGCTGCCAAAGATAGAAGAAGTTTAATTCAGAGAGAATGTCTGGGTTAAAACAAAACAACAGAAATATACTAAAAATGGAAACTGAAGAAAGAGGGCAGAAACGCAATAACTTTGTTATCTATAAATAAGCAGTCATAATTGACATATGAAACTCATTGTACTTGTGTTTCTGAAATGTAACACAATAAAAAAGCAATATGCTGGGCTTATTTTTCCATTAATATGGATACAACCTGATAAGAAATTAAGTTCTGCATTCCTACTCATTCCAGAACAGTTAGTTTTTGTTTGTTTAGCTTTGGAAACAAATAAGATAGACTCTGAAGTTGACTGTTTTTATCACCCCCTAAGTAGAATTTAAAACTTTTACATTGAATTTGAAGAATGGTTATATTTTATTCTTTCTAGTGGAGTGTTCTTTTTTAAATCTCAAATATTTAACTCTCTCTGTAAGCATATACGAAAGGCAAAATAATTCTATGTAATAATTCTGATGGTGAGACTGGTGATATCAGTTGCAAAGGGCAGGTAGAATATATTCTACATTCCCAGTGTCCTAACATAAATAGACAAACATAAATTGCTTCTTCACAAGCTCACATGGAAAAAAAAATTGCTTCTGAGACCCAGGAAATCAATGCAGACAAAGAAGATAGGTAGAGAATTTCTCAGGAATAACCTGATAATCATGGAATACAAAGTCTGGCAGTTTTAGATTAAGTTTTTGCATAATGAACTTTGAGTAAAAAAAAAAAAAAAAAAAATTCTGCAAATTCCCAAAGGATCATCCACCTAGATGGGTTCAAATATTGAATGTTGAATTAGAGCTGTGGGTTTGACTTTTATTATGATGGAAATGGATATAGTCTTCTATTATTCATTCTCAATGTATTATTTGGTCTAATTACCCTTTGAGGCACTTTTTTAGATTAAAGAAAATATCCATGGTGACAACTGTCTGTTAAATAAAAATTACATCCTAAAGCACCTTAAGATCTTTTGCTCACATTTATAAGAAGGATAAAAATTCCTATAGCATGAATATGTATTTCCCATCTATGAGTGTAGTTTTCAACTTTCCAAACTCCGGTCTTTTTGGTCCTTTAAAACTCACCTCTAGATTAAATATCCTTAAGGAGATAAATTGTGGGTGTTTTCTTTTTATGAGGCAATAACTATAACCTCTACTAAATAAACTTAGTGGCTGTGGTATTTATAGGAAATAAACTCAAGGCTAAAAAGCTAAGGGTTTTTTAGCCTAAGATATAATTTTAGCAGAGTATTTCCGGGAGAACACCCTCAGGTTAACTCAGTTATACTGAATTGGCATCTCTCGATACCTTTCCATTTTCTTCAAGATCCTCTTTACAAACTCTCCATGTATCTGGAAGATGGTTCTAAAAATTCTGTAACAATTTTCTCATTTTCTCCATGAAGAATGTTTAAAAAAAAAAAAAGTCAATCTAAATTCTCTTTTGAACTTAGTAACTATGAAGTCATAACACAGCATTCAGAAATTAAACTGAAGTAGGCCGGGCACAATGGCTCACACCTGTAATCCCAGCACTTTGGGAGGCCAAGGCAGACAGATCACCTGAGGTCAGGAGTTCGAGACCAGCCTGGCCAACATGGTGAAACGCTGTTTCTACTAAAAATACAAAAATTAGCCAGGCGGGGTGGCAGGTTCCTGTAATCCCAGCTACTCGGGAGGCTGAGACAACAGAATCACTCGAAACTAGGAGGCAAAGGTTGCAGTGAGCTGAGATCACCCTACTGCACTCCAGCCTGGGCAAGAGAGCAAGACACTGTCTCAAAAAAAATAATAATAATAATTAAAAGGAACGGTCTTGGTCCTTCTCCTCCTTCACTACAAACAGTGCGTGAAAAACATGTATTAGAATCCATGACTTAGAATCAATTAGAAGCTATAGTCACATGATAAGAACACAAACAAACAATTTTAAAACAGCCCTAAACTTTGTCCTTTGGGGAAATTGTGTGTTGGCTGTTTACTGCTTTAGTTTATTTCACTTCTGAAATCCAGTTTGTAACCTATATAAATAAAATAGAGTCTTTGCTTGTTTATTGCTGCATCATGAAAATAGGGCTGAACGGATTGTAGAATACGTTTGGGAAGGTCTGATGCATAAAAAAAAAAAAAGATTAGATCATAAGGATGCACACACAATTCATTTCGAAAAGTCATTGGGGTGCCACTTCACAGAGACAGGGAAGTATCCTGTCTTCTAGAACAGCTGCAAACTGTCAGTTTTGCAGGGGCAGCCCAATTACAGGCACACGCATAGATGTGTGTCTCCAGCATGAGGAACAGCAGCAATTATTTTTGTGACCACCGTTGGTGATTCTCCAGAGAAATGCTGGGGTGGCCCAGCTAACATTGTGATTTATTTTCGGGCTTAATTCACCTTATTTTTCTTGTATAAAAACCCTATGTTATAGCCACTGAAAGAGCCTGGGTCCTCTGCACGGAGACTCTGGTGTGGGTCTTGAGGAGGTGGTCGGTGAATTCCTGATAGGGAGACTTGGTGAATACAGTCTCCTTCCAGAGGCCGGGGATCAGGTTGCTGTAGGTCTTAGAGATGGCATCAAAGGTGGCCTTGGCGAAGCTACCTAGGGTGGCAGTGCAGCCTCTGGCTGAGGTGTAGCAGTCATGATACCAGCCATCATGAGCAGCTTCTTGGGCACAGGGGCCGAGAGATGGCAGTGCCCCTGGGTACAGGGATGAGGCGCACCAGCACAGGGCCGCAGCGGCTTGTCACCTTGCAAGGGACAGTGTGGGGCTTGCTGATCTTGTTCCCCTAGTAGCCTCTGTGCAGGGGAACAATGGAGAGCTTGGCCAGGATGATGGCCCCGCGGATGGCAGTGGCCACCTCCTTGGAGCACTTAACAGCCGGACCGATGTGGCCATTATAATCCCCGATGACAACAAACGCCTTGAAGCTGGTGCGCTGGCCGGCGCGGATCTGCTTCTGGACCGGTATACTGTTCAAAACCTCTTCCTTGAGAGAGGGCCCCCAGGAAAAAGTCAATGAACCCAGTCTCCTTGATGGGCAGGGAGAAGAGATATATCTCCTCCAGGGACTTATCTTCATGTCTTTGATCAGACGGCCCAGCTTGGTGACGGGCGTCCACTCCTTATCCTCAGCCTTGCCTCCATGAGCTCTGGGGCCTCTGCCCAGGCCTGGCCTCTTCCGCGGCTGCAAGCCGGGCGCCAGGTGACACTGCTGAAACCTGCGCGGAAGCCACGGCCGTTCCCCATCCCGGGGCCCCCAGGGTCCCCTCCCTCGCCCCTACTGCATCTGCGTCATCCGCCATTTGGTATTTTCTTGGGGAAGCAGCATTTTTAAAAATATATGAATCTTTTATCAATTCCGGCATGTTCTTAGAAATGGATATCATTTTAGGTGTTTTCTTTTTTGTAATATTACAAGCATTCCTTAAATTGAAAATTTAAAGGATGAAAACTAATTTATTTTATGATACAATTTCACTGAAGCAGAAATCTATTTACGAAATTAACTGTTCAAACACTACAAGGGAAGTTTCTGGTTATTAATTGTTTTAATTAATTTGTATTTTGTTATCTGTCAATGTCCCACCCATATCCATGGGCCCAACCCATGGGTCATTTGTAACTTCAGGGACCTGTTCTTGTGCACACCAAGGGCTTCCTGAAGTACCTGTGCCTCCTGCTCAGCCCATGTGTGCTACAGGTCAGAAGTGCCAGGGAACATTTTTTTTTTTTTACTTTAAGTTCTGGGATACATGTGCGGAACGTGCAGGTTTGTTATACAGGTATACGTGTACCATGGTAGTTTACTGCAACTATCGACCCATCGTCTAGGTTTCCTCCTGTAACCGGGCAGGGCGCAGGGGCTCAACTCTCTGCCATGCTGGCCAAAGATGTAACGGGCACTGGGACCGGGACAGAGCTGAGGTAGCGTCCCAAAGAGCTTCCAGCTTTTCCATCCGATGTATTCCCCATTGTGCCCAGGTCCTTGGCCTCTCTTGCCCCAGGAATGGGGAAAAGGGCCCCAGAGGCAATGTGAGCTTACCGTTTGAATAAATATTGTGGACCCAAAGAGTTTTGCAAAGAGCGATTTATTAGGCAGAGAGAGAGAGAGAGAGAGAGAAGGAGAGAACTTCCATGCTACCGTGGAGGGGGATCCAAGGCAGGAATCTCTATGGGTAAGGAGCAGCGGGTTTTTAACCTTGGAGTTATTCCCGCCCCATTCATGTTCTCCTCCAATGAGAGTAGTTCTTTCAAACGTCCCCTGCAGTGATTGATCTTTGACTCTGATACCAGATTGGCTGCTAGGTCGGCAACAGAGGCCCTTCCTCCCAGAGCTTTTCAAGGGCTTTTTGAACAAAGAAGCATACCTGGAATTTCTAGCTAGCTGAGCAGACGGAGAACTTTACATTGTCGGATGGGGGTGTGGATGGAGGTATGGTGCTGGGAAGCTCTTGCCTTTGAAACTAGGCCCCTTGTGGACTTGGTTTTCCTTAATACAGCCCCTCACTCCCCTCGCCCCCCCCATCCCCCAACAGGCCCAGGTGTGTGTTTTTCCCCCACTCCATGTACATGTGTTCTTATTGTTCACCTCCCACTTATGAGTGAGAACATCTGATGTTTGGCTTTCTGTTCCTGTGTTAGTTTGCTGAGGATGGTAGCTTCCAGCTTCATCCATGTATCTGCAAAGAAAGTGATCTCATTCCTTTTTGTGGCTGCATAGTATTCCGTAGTATATGGGTATTTGAGTTGGTTTCATGTGTTTGCCATTGTAAACAGTACTGCAGTAAGCATATGTATACATGTGTCTTTATAGCAGAATGACATATATTCCTTTGGGTATATAACTAATAATGGAATTGCTGGGTCAGGTAGTATTTCTGGCTCTAGATCCTTGAGGAACTGCCACACTATCTTCCACAGTGGTTGAACCGATTTACATTCCCACCAACAGAGCAAAAGCGGAGAATGAACATCTTTAGGAACAACGGTCACCCAGTAAGGATGAAAATTGGTGTATTAAAATGCCAGCTTCCTTGCTCTTGGTAGGTCAGTTCTGAGCCATGTTCTGCAGTCTCTTGGAGAGTTTCCAGGGCACTGAGCTTACATAGTGATGTATTGGTTAACACTCCTTTTGTCAGCTGACCTCCCTTTTCTGCCTATCTCCTCACACGCTCACTGTGTTTCTCAGAATAACCTCTCAGATGAGTTTACATACATTCAAAATGTTATCTCAAGTATGCTTTGGGGAAAATCCAAACAAAGATAAATTTAAGCCATTGACAATTTCTTACCTTGGTAGCACTTTTTAAATCTTTTTTTACATCCATTTTGGTGGTGAAAATCATAAGCTCTTACATCAAGCAGGCCTAGATTTAAATCCTGGCTTCTCCTGGAATTAGCTGTGTAATTTAGGGCAAGTGACTTAGCCTCTCTGAGCTTCAGTCTTCTGCCTTGGTAAAGTGGGCTAACAGTAGCACCTATTTTACATTGTTGTGTTTTGTATCCATTAAATTAGATAATATACTTAGTTCAGTGGCTAATACATATAAGAAGTACTCAGTAAATGTTAGCTGTGATTATCTTGGTTTGATAACATTTTGTTTTGTTCTAAAAGATGTGTAGTAGGTCTAAGTTCATCTAAATTAGTTAGGTTTCAGATGCGCTCATAGGGAGGGTAAGTGGCCACTCACTGAGAATGATGTGGGAAGAAAGAGCTGGAAGAATCTTCCTTGCTAGCAGCATATTTACCTACATCCTGTCATTCACTATTTGGAGGGTGAGAAAGACAATAGACGTTCTTGTCATCATTACCTCTCCCTAGGCACAGTGTAAGCCACACTGTTTCCATGACATCCACTCTCTTCCTTTCTCTCAATGATAGATGGCATTTTCTCTCCACATTGTGCATTTTCCACTTAACCATATGTCAGATCTTTATGATGATTAATTTTATGTGTCAACTTGGCTAGGCTACAGTGCCCATATATTTGGTCAAATATTATTCTAGATGCTTCTGTGAAAGTATTGTTAGATGAAATTAACATGTAAATTGGCAGACTTTCAGTAAAGCAGATTATCCTCCATTATGTGGGTCAGTCTCATCCAATCAGTTGAAAACCTTAAGAGAAAAAAGACTGACCTCCCTTGAAGGAGAGGGAATTTGACCAGCAGAATGTTTTCTGACTCCAACTGCCGCTCCTCTGGGTGTCCAGTCTGCCAGCCTACCCTCCAGATTTTGGGCTTGTCAGGCTTCAAAACTCCACAATCATGTAAGCCAATCATTTAAAATCAATCTCTCTCTCTATCTGTCCGTCTCTGTCTATCGATACATATATACACACACACACACATACCCATGCACGTACATATACACATACACACAATTCGAGGGTTCCATTTCTCTAGTCAGCCCCGTCTAATACATTTTTCATACATTTTTATGCATATTCAAAACTACTATTTTAGGAATTTTTAGATACTGTTCTGTCTTGTACTCTAATTATTATTTCAGTTTTTGATATGTATTTAACTATTTTTTCTGAAGTGATTGTAAGGTGTAAGGGAGACTGTAACTTGTATTATTTTCTTAGTATAGTAGAAATAATATTTAGATGGCATTGGAGAATGTATTTGCTAGTGTTTAATATTATTCATTAAAAATTAATTTTAATTTAATAAAACAAATATTCTAGATAATATTACACAGTAGTACAGAAATTATTTTTTCTTCAGATCTTTTGATGTAAGTAAACATCTCAGGGTTAGGAAAGCAAATTATGCCACCACATGTGGTGGCATGCATCTGTGGTCCCAACTAGGTGGGAGGCTAAAGCAGGGGGATCACTTGAGTCCAGGAGGTTGACGCTGCAGTGAACTATGTTCCTGCCACTGCACTCCAGTCTAGATGACAGAGCGAGACCCTGTTTCAAAAAAAAAAAAAAAAAAAGAAATGGTAATCACGACCTTGGTTGTCTGGAATGATAGAGGAGACTTACAGAACCCTAACACAGGGAGGGCTCTTTTCAGTGCTCTGTTCTCATCACTGCAGGGTATGAATGGGACACTCGGGCCTAAAAGGACACTGAGGCCTAAAAGGCAATGCAGCAATGCTTGAATTGAAATTGAGGCTTCAATGTCCTTTTTTTGTTTGATTTTTTTTGTGACAGTTTATTGCTCTGTTGCCCAGGCAATAGTGCAGTGGTGCAATCTCGGCTCGTTGCAGCCTCTGCCACCCAGGTTCAAGCGATTTTCCTGCCTCAGCCTCCGAGTAACTGGGATTACAGGTATGTACCACCATGCCCAGCTAATTTTTTGTATTTTTAATAAAGAAACGGTTTCACATTGGCCAGGCTGGTCTTGAGCTCCTGACCTTAGGTGATCTGCCTGCCTCAGCCTCCGAAAATGCTGTGAAAACAAGTGTGAGCCACTGCCCTTGGCCTTCAGTGTTTTTTTTTTTTTTTTTTTTAAATTCCCTATCATTAAGCAATTCAATGTTTTTTGTATCTCAGCATAGCACTTTCCTATAAAGCAGGTGACACTCAAGGACCTGCCAGAGGCAGCATAGGGTCCCTGATCTTGTCCATAGCAGAGACCCTGGACAGTTCTTTCACCAGCAGCCACCGCTACCACTAGAGATACACTGCACTCAACACCCTCAAATGCCTACCCCAAGGTTGCTGAAAATCCTATCCCTCTGGATTCTTGGTGTCAAACAGCTACTGATTCTGGCTAATTTAGGCTAAAAACAAAATGAATTTATTGTAAGATTATTGGACCTGAGCTAGTAGGACTGCTGAAATGAGGCTGAAAAAAATGGATAGGAACCAGTAGGGTCAAGCTAAGGTCACAATCACATCACAGTAACAGTATTCATAGGATGCAACCACTAGACAGTCACTGCCACCCAGCGGGCTCTGAACCTCACCTCACATAGGGACATCCAATTCACCAAAATTGGGTCGTATTCACTCTACCTTCAACCCACTCGAATGCGCTGGCTGCTGGGAAAGGGAATATTTGTCTTCAGTTTCAATCGAGGGATGCAGGGCTGGGCTTTTATTTTATTTATTTATTTTTGTAGACAGAGTCTTTCTGTTGCCCAGGCTGGAGTGCAGTGGTGCAATCTCGACTCACTGCAACCTCTGCCTCCCAAATTCAAGCAATTCTCTGCCTCAGACTCCTGAGTAGCTGGGATTACAGGTGCCCACCACCAAAAATTAGCCTGGCTAATTTTTGTATTTTTAGTAGAGAGGGGGTTTCACCATCTTGGCCAGACTGGTCTATAACTCCTAGCCTTGTGGTCCACCCGCCTCGGCCTCCCAAAGTGCTGAGATTACAGGTGTAAACCACAGCACCTAGTCCATTTTTTAAAAAATCATTTTAATGGGAACTTTTTGAAAAAAAAAGTTATTGTCTTTAGTAGAAATTAGAACTGGGATTAAAGGCACGTGTAATTTTCATGGAGTTGAAGATTGAACTAAGTATGTCATGATAGATTGTGAAAGTTACTCTAATTGTTTTAAAACCTTAATATATTCATACCATTACAAGTATGATAGGAACAAATTACATAAAAATTATATTTAAAAATTACAGTGTAAGAGTTTTTAAATTTCACAAGGACATTACAAAGATACTATTCTGTCTTGTACTGTAATTATTTAAATTTTTGATATGTATTTATCTATTCTTAGTAATGTGATTGTAAATTCCTTTAGGGCATAAGGGAGACTGTAACTTGTATTATTTTCTTAGTCCCCACAGACCTACAGTATTCTGTGAATAGCAGCCAGTTAATGAATGAATGGCTGGCTGGCTGGCTGACTAAATGAAAATATGCATGCACTATGCATTGCTTTTCCAGTAGTAAATTTATTCTAATCTGCAGTTACTCTCCTGCTTGTTATCATAATGAGAACACATTGGCATATGAGGTAGCGTTTGTGGCTATAGAACATGTGGGTTTGCCTAAGGTTGGCATTCCATCTTTTTTGACTACACCAAGTATCAGCGTTCCCTCACCTCAGACAGATTCATGTTTCAGGAATTATTGCTTAGTCCTGAAATCCGCACTCTAGGAGAATGGCAAGGACAGCCTCTGGAGATAGATGATTGAGATTCAAAGGCTTCTGCAAAAACAAGCCCTGTGACCTTGAGCGCGTTCATCACCTCTCTAAGGATTGCTTTTCTTATTTGTGTGTGGGGATCACAATGGTGCCTGTTCCTCAGAGAGTCATCCTGAGGATTAAATGAAGGAACAAAGCTTGGCCTCTGGCAAGCACTCCAAGAACGCTAATTATTGTTACTCCTCCTTTGGGTGGTGCAGGGGTTGGGAATGCTGCACTACTGAGCTCATAGTTGCGGTCCCTGGTGGCCCAGTTACTTTTGCTCTGAACTGTGGACCACACCCCTTCTTGTTCTGTCCCCAGTGCAGGCCTGGTAAACACAATGAAGCCACAGTGGGGCAGAGATTTTGGTGAGAAGCAAAAAGCTACAAACCTGGCATTCGTTTAGGTTTTAAGATAGAGGAATAAAGGTATTTCTAAAACATTTCTGTATATCACAGCAATAGAGCAAACAGGAATGTGGGGCACTCTTCTGTATGATTTTAAACATTACACAAACATTAAAATTTTTTTTTTCTTTTCTTTTTTTTGAGATGGAGTCTTGCTCTGTCACCAGGCTGGAGTGCAGTGGCGCAATCTCAGCTCACTGCAACCTCCACCTCCGGGGTTCAAGTGATTCTTCCACCTCAGCCTCCTGACTAGCTGGGACCACAGGCACGTACCACCACGCCCGGCTAATTTTTTTGTATTTTTAATAGAGATAGGGTTTCACCATGTTGGCCAGGATGGTCTTGATCTCTTGACCTCGTGATCCGCCTGCCTCAGCCTCCCAAAGTGCTGGGATTACAGGCGTGAGCCGCCGCACCCAGCCAACATTTAAAAAATTTTAAATATATCCTTGATGGCATAATTGAGCTACTAATGCTATTTTGTGTTTCAGCTAGTGTGACATGAGTTTTTGTTTATTATTTATTATGTAAAGTTGTCAACAACTAACTTATAATGCCACCAATTTTACTTCATAATAAATTTATTACTTAATATGTAAAGATGTGTACAAAGAATAATATCATCAATTTTACTTCTTAGAATGTATTGTGTTATGACAGATGCTCAAAGCCGTATTTAGACTGATATTTACTGGCACATTGTTTATTATAGCAAAGTTGCATAATAGGTCTACATATCACACACCCCCAGTCCCACAGTTGGGGGCCAGTTAAGTCAGTTATAGCGCATTGGTACTGTGGGTCACTATGCTGTTTATGGTGAATTAGCCCTGAGGATATATTTCTACACCTTTCTATGTTCCTGCCCACAGGAAGAAACAGTTTTCTCAAATTCTCTTGCAGCTAGAGTTCTGGGTGAGAATTTGATGGCACCAATGGGAAACGTTGTGTGATATCTGGAAGTTGGAAGTAAATGGAGGCCTCCTTTATGAGCTGCCAGCTCATTAGTGTTTGCAGCCAGACTCAGCATTCCAGTGTCTAGTTATCAGCTTTGTCATAACCTGGAGTCATCCACCCAGATGTGGCAGTCAGTGTCTAGTCATCAGCTTCAGGGGAACTGAGATCGTTGTGGGGCTCGAGCAGTGGAAGCAGCAGCAATTTGCTGACCTGTGGATCGCAGTGCTGATCCCTTGAGATCAGTATCCAGTAGCAGACCCCTGTCTTCTGCCTCGTGAACCCATCCAGCAATTTTGTGAGTACTCAATTTCCTGTTTTAAATCCCTTCTATCTGAAATACCTAGAGTAATTTCTGTTTCCTGTACTAAATCCTGATGGATACTAATACTATGTGGATATCAAGAATTAAGATTTATATGGGCTATGGAACAATATACTATTTATACCATTACAGTCCAAATAAAAATAGAGAATAGTATGCAAAGTATAATTTCATTTGTGTAAGAATAAAGTATTTATAATCATATGTACATACACACATATGCTATTTATACACAGAAAAAATTAAGAAGGTTATATAAGAAAATGAAATAAGTAATTGCTTCTGGGAAAACAAATGTGATCTGGAATGGGAGAGAGATTTACATTTTTTTAATGTGCAATTTAAACTGTTGTGATTTTTTTAACTATGTTTACAAAATACATTTTTTGATTAAATTTTGTTAATTATGAGAAAATGACAAGTCTCTAACAATTTGAAAACAGAAAGAAAAAATATCCACCAACCGATCAATCTAACAATTATCGTTTGTGTTTTTATATATTCCCTCTAAATCTTGGTTGTTTTTTTTTTTTAACAGTGAGATAGCTACACATACAACTTTATAATCTGTTTTTCTTCCTGCTTACTATATATAACTAACATTTAGGAAGTACTTATCATGTTTTGGGAATGGTGATAAAGTATTTCTTTGAATCGTATTTCATTGAAACTGAGATGTTATTGATTGTAAGATACACCATTTCCCTATGTATCATTAAGAAATAACTTTTTTTGAAAAAGTGCTCACTAAACTATAGCACAAACAACACATACTTTTTTCTCCAATTGAACCACATATCGTTGAAAGCTAAGCAACTTCTATCTAAAATAAACAGGAAACTTCTGACATATTGGTGCTTGACATCTTAAAGATGGTTCCGCACAAGGCATGAATTGATCATACCAGTCTCTCGTTACTTTGAAATTTCTTTCATCTGTTCTGAGGATTACACAGTTTCTTTGGCATTGGCTGGTATATGACAGGCTCACATTTCAGTCACAAAATGTAACACAGCTTCCTTTTTGGGGTGTTTTGCATGAATAAGTGGAATTGCAGTCTTTTCTTCAGGGACAAATACTTGCTTTACTAAATATCAAATTTAAGCCTTCCTGCTCTACTTTGGTGCCATTGTCCATACACAACAATGTTTGTTTCCGTGGTGAATCAATGTAATGTTGAAGGCATTTTAAATGGTAATAAATTCAAATTGTGTAGCACTACAATTCACGTAATTCAATTGATGTAGCAACAACAAGAAAAGCAACAGCCAAGTTTACATGTATAAGCAACGACCATCAACTGTAAGTCATGGCCCAATATCAAAGATGTTAAAGGGTGAAAAAAGATTCTCTTCAGAATAGATAAAATATAGTATTATTCACTAAATCCTCAAATAATCTTTAAGTCAATTTTATTATTTCTCACATGAGAAAACTGAGAAACAAAGAGATCATCAAGATACATAGTTATTAAGAAGTAGGTCTTTTTAAAAGTAGTTCATCTGGTTCCAGCACCCACAGTCTTAACCTTTAAACTATGTCATCTCCTTGTTGTTCTAAGACTTTTCCTTACATAATAGAGTCATTTTAGCAAATCTGGAAAATACAGAAATTATAAACAAGCAAATAACAAGGTGATTGCAATTTTATCACCTACAGGCAGTCATTGTCAACATGTTGATGAGTTTCTTTTAAAATTTCCCAAACATCTTTTTATGTAGTTGAAATTATAATGGAAATACATTTTTATGTCCTACTTTATTCACTTAGCATATTGTATTGGTTCCCTGTGGTTGCTGAAAAAAATTAGCACAAACTCCGTGGCTTAAAACAAAAGGAATTTATTCTTTCTAAGTTCTGGAGGCCACAAGTCTGAGATGAAGGTGTGGGCAGGGCCATAGCACTCCTGTTAGAAGATCTGGGGAGAATCCATTGTTTGCTTCTTCCAGCTTCTGATGATCTCCAGCATCCTCAGTTTGAAGCCATGTCATTCTAATCTCTTCCTGGTCTTCACATTGACATTTCCTCTGTGCCTGTGTCTTCTCTTCTGCCTTAAGTGTCATAAGGACATTTGCCACTGGATTTGGGGCCCACCCAGGTAATACAGGATCTCAAGATCCTTAAAATCTTAATTACATCTGAAAAGATCCTTTGTCCAAATAAGGTTGCATTCACAGGTTCTGGGATTTAGGAGCTGAAAGCATACCTTTTTGGGATCCACCATCAACCCACTACAAGTCTCATAAGCATTTTCTTATGCTATTAAAAACTATGATTCACAGCACATTAGAGAATTAAGTCTATACTGATACTATAGTCTTTTAAATAAAGTAAATAAGAAGATGAAAGATAAATTGATGTTCCTAGAGCAGCACAGCTTAATGAAGCATAATATAGTCACATCACCAACCTGTGATGCTGATAATTTTGACAACAGAGTGATCTTCTATTGAGTTAGGGAACATCAACAAAGACATGTTATTGTCTTTCAGTTGTAAAAAGAAATTATAATCCTGTTATATTAAACATATTTGATATATTTAAGTTATTACGTGTTGCTTTAAATTTACAGAAAAGTCTTAACAGTTCTTTTGGAAAGTAAACCAAAAACTCTTTGGCAAGAATGAACTCCTGAAGTCTGTAGCTCAACCAGCCATTGCAGTAAGGGACTGCTTTGACAGCAGCTAAGGGGTCATGTGTCATACAGGCTTCTTAGGGAACTGCAGGAATACAAGCTCCAAATAGAGGCATTTATTACTCCAGGATTGTGAGTTCCTTGAGAGCAAAAAGATTGTTGTAGATATATGTGCTCCTTATACAACCCACATCCTAGCATAGTGTGCCTGAAACGTACTTGACGCTCAATAAATGATTGTTGAATAAATAGCCTGCCTAGCGAGGCAGCCTTTTCCATTAAGGGGCAGCATCACTGTTTAGGAAGTTCTTCACAAATGGAACCTAAAGCAGTTATTTTAAAGTATTTGTCTTACTCTTCTAGTCCCTTAGCATTCTCCATTGTGTGATATTGATTCATTAGATAGAAAAGGGAAGCATATTAAACTTATAATTAACCTTTCCTTTTGACATGTAATTAGCTAGGTTTTATTAGACGCTAAAGGCTGCAATGTCTGAGAAAGGCAGCATAAATATATAAATAGGAGTATTTTTATTTCATTGAGCTTGGAATAATAGTCATTTATTTTCATTGAGACATTGTATATCTGATATATTTTCATTTTAGATTGGCTAATGATCTTTTAAACAACTTACACATATTATTCTGTCCAGTCCTGGAGTAGAGATCTAATTTTAACTTTTCTCTATGAAAATTGAAAATTATGTCAGGTCAAGTAAATGTAAATTATTATTAAGTATGAATTCACTTTTCATCTCCATTTTGTTATGATAATTTCATTATTGTGATACTATTATAATTCAAAACTATATTATCAATAGAGTAACATTTAGAGAACTAGATGAATAGTAAAGAAAAATGTATTCAAATTTATATTAAACTATACCTTAAAACTATTTCCACTAAGTTTTACAATACTTTGCAAGCAAATTTTACCAACTAACACTTTCTTTTCCATAAGATGGAATTAATTTTAAATTTCTCTTTTATGTAGACATAAATATCTTTTCACCCACATTTAACAGGCTACCTTCAAGAGAAAAAAGGGCTTGCATTAAAGAAACAGATTACTAACTATCTAATGTTTTACTTATTTGGAAATCTATCTAGCTGACACGCCAAATGAAATATGAGAGATTCTAAGCCTTGGAAAACTTTCTCCTAAACTTAAAATAGCTCATATTCTCTGTGTTACTAAGCACATAAGACATCTAACTTCACCCTGAACTGTCTTTTACCTTATAGTTTTGAGCTTCTAAATCTTGTAAAAACCTCTCTAACATCACTTAGATCAGATATTTTCTTCATGTACTATGCTTTATCACACCATTCAATTATGGAGACTAAAATGAGCAGCCAGAGTTCTTGTTCAAAGCATCATTCTCTTTCAGCCATGCTATGGTAAATCACTCTTTTTTTTTTTTTTTAACGTTTTTAATTCACTTTCCAAAGTTTAAACCAGAAATAGGAGATTTTTGTTCTATACTTAGCAGTCTTTCACGGCTTCCCACTTATTTCAATTCTGAAAGTAGAAGGGTTGACCTGTAATTGTCATTATTATTACCATTTTTAGTCTTTCATAAGTACAATTTATATCCTGCTGATTCCTTTCCCCTCATGTTAGTTGGATAGATGTGAGTAGACTTTTATTATAGTCTTCATGGTTCTTATTTTCCATATTTACTTTTCCCAATTATTTGAATAACACTTCTTGTGTACCATAATTTAATAATTTTTGTTAAACTGTTATTGTGACTTTCTACAGTAAAGACATTTTTAAGAAACATGTTAAAAGCATAAAGTATGTGAGCTGAAGGAAGGAAAAATCCTATACCTCGTAAATATTTGCACCTACTACATACCCACAAAACTCAAAAATTAAAAAAAATTTAAATACCATAAAAACAAGAAAGATATATGAAAAGAAAAAAGCAAAGTTTAGTTAGCTGAACCGTGTTCTCTTCTTTAGGACATCTCATGCCTTTCTTTTGAGCCCTGCCATGACCTAAATGCTTCTTGGTCTTTGTTCATCTGAGATGAGGAGGAAAACATGTTACATATTCCATTACCTTCTCACCATGAATCTGGGCACTAGTTTTTATTCTACATTTTAACTACTGTCCTCAGAGAATTTCTCTGTTTCCTGTGATAGCAATGATTGCTCTCTTTTGAGAGTTGCGACCCAAGGTTAAAGCTGATTATTCCCCCAAACTTCTTCAGTGGTTTTTGTTAAATGGCACCTGTCTGTGCTTAAATATTAGGTAGGAGAGCTATTAGGAAGGAAAGCCAGAAGGATGGCAGACATAAATATCTTTTTCTGTGTTGCTGGGACAAGGTGACCTGGAAGACAGTCGCTGTATTAATGTTAATGAGTATAAACAAGCCCTGCAGCAAGACTCAAATAGTGGAGTCCAAATCATAATGTTTAGTTCGAAGCATACCAGGCTCTGTGGTTGGAATACAGAGATGAATGAGATGCTCTGTCCCCAAGAAGCTCATTGTTTAGCTTCTTTTTCCCTATGAGGATAAGAAGCCCCTGTAAAACTGGGGCATCGCTATTAGAATAATGTAGAGTACTCCACAGGGAGGGTCAGTAAGCATTTCTCGGGGTGAGAAAAGTTAGACTTTGTGTGGCATAGAATTTGTAGAAAAAATGAGATGAATAGCAAATCATACTGTTTAGTCCCAGCCTTTTATTATTAGACTTATCAAATAACTGGTATGTCACTGCCGTCTTTATTTCCTTGCCACTTCATTATTTAATCTCTCAGGATCATCCAGCCAGATCGCTCCTCTGAAACTACATCCTGATCACTTAACTGAAACTACATCCTAAAAGAACATAATTCTTTGAGTATTAATTTAACTCTATAATGTACACAGAACAGCAAGAAAATTAATAGAATGGATTTGGAATTAGGCAGACGTAAGTGAAACTCCTGCTTCTGTTATTTACTAACTAGCCCTGGTGACTTTGAGAAATCATTTTTAAAACTTCACTTGTGAAAAGGGACAATAAAATCTATCTAATAAGATTATCATAAAGATCGACTGACATAAAGTATGTAAAGCACCTAGCACAAAGCAAGGCACATAGTTCATGCTCAATGATTATTCTTATTATTTTAAAAAGACTTTTCACATGTGTTTATTTCTCCTATGTTTCTATGTCATGTGAAATATGTCACCATCTTGTACTTATGAAAAAGTTCTCTTTCTTCTTCCGGGACAAAACCTTAAATAACCCTTAATGTCCAATTCTTGGACTTCTATTCTTTATCATATAAGAAGCTGTTATCACTCTGCTCATAGGGATGAAGAGAAAAACCCAGCAAAAAAGAGATTTATACCGCTTTGAGAGGAGAAGTAACCCTCAGTGTAGGGACATAGCCAACCCAAGGTAGCCTTGTAAGAGAAACAGTAATCAGTGATACCCCGACCTCTCTCTCCTCCTATTCATTCTCTGATTTACTGCTGAAGCTCCCTTTTGGCTGAACACAATCACAGACAGAGAGGATAGGAGCCCATGGATATAGTCCTTACAAGTCAGCCTCCTCCCAGAATAAAGAACAAAGCAGAGACGAGAAAGCAGAGAAGAGTGGTGAGTAGATAAGGAGAGGCAAATAGAAGGTGTCCAGCAGGGGCATATAGAAACAAATCTACAGAACATGTGTGTCTTCATCCACTAGGGCTGCTTTAACAAAATACCTTGGACTGAGTGGCTTAAACAACAGATTTTATTTCTCACAATTTGAAGGGCTGGGAAGTCTACGATCAGGGTGCTGACAGATTTGATGTTGGGGAGAGGCCTCTTTTTGGTTTGTGGACAGCTGTCTCCTTTTATCCTCACATAGCCAAGAGACAGCATGTCTTTCCTTTTAAGGGCCCTAATCCCAGTCATGAAAGTTCCACCCCTGTAACCTAATTACCTCCCCAAGGCCCCACTTCCGAACACCATCACACTGGAAATTAGGTTTTGATATATGAATTTGAAAGTGAGAGGGATGCAATGGTCATTTATAATAACCTTTAAGATCTTTATGAAAAAATAAATTCTAAACAGAGAGCAATACCATGTTTATGGGTAAGTAGATGCAATATTCTTATAATGTCAATTTCCCACAAATTAATCTATAAATTCAATGCAGTTTTTTTAAATACCAAGAGTATTTCATAGGACTTTATAAAACTATATAATGAAAAAGCAAACAAAACAAAAGAACAATGCCAAGACAATTTTGAAGAACAAAGTGTAAGATACTTAGCCTAAATTCTCAAGTCTTATTATAAATACATAATAATTAAGACATTACTAAAGAATAAGAACAAAAAGCCCCCATAAATTCACACATATATGGAAACCTAATATAATATAATAGAGGTCACATCATAGATCAGTGGATAGAAGATAGACTTTAATAAATGATGCAGAAAAAATATATTATTCATTTAGGGGAAATTTTTTTTTACTCCCTACCTCACAGTATACATAAAATCAAAATTTTGTAAACAATTTGTAAAAAGTATTATAGTCTTTGATAGGAAAGATTCCTCAAATAAGGCACAAAGACATTAATCATAAAGGAAAAGAAGCATTATCTGGTTACATTTAATTTAGAACATCTGGCCAGGCACAGTGGCCTATAATCCCAGCACTCTGAGATGCCTAGGTAGGAGGATGTTAAGGCCAGGAGTTTGACACCAACCCGGGAAAGATAGTGAGACCCTGTACCTACAAAAAATTTTAAAAATTAGCTGGACATTATGGTGCATGCCAGTGGTCCCAGATACTCAGGAGGTCGAGCTGGGAGAATCACTTGAGCCCAGGAGTTCCAGGCTGTAGTGAGCTATGATCATGCCACTGAACTCTAGCCTGGGCAAGTGAGATACTGTCTCAAACAAAAACACTTAAGCATAATAAAGAGAATGAAAAGACAAGCTACAAATTAGGCAAAGAAATTTGTCAAATATTGACAAGGAGCCAATATAAAGAATATACAAAGAACTATAAAACGATAGAATAAGATATACAGCCTACTAGAAAAATGGGCAGGTGACTAGAAGAGGGACTTTACAAAGGAGGAAATTAAAAGCTAATGCAAACAAGATGTTCAACTTAACAAGTAACCAGAGAGATGCAAATTAAAACCTCAAATCAAATATAGTTAACATTGGAGTCTCCTATCCGTATTAGTAGAAGTATTAATTGATACAATTTCATTGGAAAAGAGGTTAGCAGTACTTAGTAGAGCTGAATACACTCATACTTTTACCCTCATTTATACGCCTGGGTATGTGCTCTAGAAGGATTCTTGTGCATGTACACTAAGAATCACATATTGGAACATTCATGGCAGCCTGGTTTGTCATATGGAAAAGCTGAAGATAACAAAGATATGCATTACAGCAGAAAGGGTATTGACACACTCATACAATGGAACCTCATACAGAAGCCAAATGGACATCTAGCAACATGTGGGAATCTCACAAAATATTGTGACAAAGGTAAATAGAAACAGAATATATACATTATGATTCTATTATACACAGTTCAAAAACAGACACAATTGGTCATTTAGGGATGCATACACAGGTTGAGTAAATATTAAAATGAAGCAAGAAAATGATTATCATTAAAGTAAGTGTAGCTATTTCCATGGAAAGGGAAGGAGCCATGTTCAGGAAAAGGCGAAAAAGGAGCTTCCAATTATTGACAGTGTTTTATTTTGTAACAGAAACAGTAGATACTTAATGTACACTTTGTTATTTCTATTTATATTGTGTGTATACATTTCATACATTCTTATGTATATATATTTCACAATTTACAAAAAGAACAAAAACCATAAGTTTTCTCTTTCTTAAAATAAGTTTTCATGTGATATACCATCAGCTCAGCCCACTTAAATAAATACATTCAAACCCATTTCTTAAATTCAATAACAATAGAGAAGAGGAAAACAGGAAAACAAATGGATTTATTTGCACACAAGAAAATATGTGTATATGACTTATAAAGGAGAATACTGATCAATTCAATTACATTAATATTAAAATACATAAACTTTTATATATAAAATATAGACTATATATAAGTATAGCTTTTATCTATATTATGTATTACATGTATGTTGTTTCTATACTTAGCAATACTATTTAGAATTAATCAGCATTTACTACACAACTTAGTGCGATTCATCTTTGGATATAAAATATACATTATTCATATATTATTTCTAATTCTCCAACAACTGAAAGTTAGATGTCACTATCCTTATTTTGCAAATGTAGAAACTGAGAACCTGATAAGTTAACCAACTTGCCTCCAAATAATCCAGCCATTTAGGGGTAGAGCCAGCTAATAGATACAGAACCATTTGAATTGCGATCCTTCTGCCTCCCAAATTGGCTTGCTTTCTTTCATGTTACTAGACAGTCCTGTTCCCCACTCTTCTGTAGTCTTTGGGCACACTTCTTTCATATATTATCTGAGGAAACTTTCTGACCCCCTATTAAGAAGTGGCACAGAAGCTATGAACACTGGAGTAAGTCACTTATTCCAGAACTCAGCTTCTTATGTTCGTAATGAAGGGTGTAGCGATAGTTCCTTTAAGCACTAAAAGTCTGTGTTATTTATCCATGAAAATATAAAGCTGCCATTTACCTCTTGATTAGTGGTGTTCCTTTTCTGGATAATGGCAGAAAACTGAAAGTAAGGTTAAACTAGAAGAAAAGAAAATCATAAATACAAGCAGATCCTAACAGTAGGAGGCCATTTTTTTCTAACACCTGTTTGTTTGTTATGATAACTTCTCTCTAAATCAAGGTAATTGTGAGAAGTACAGAATAAATTATAAATAAATAAGTTCTGAATCATGTGATATGTTTGATAAAACGTCTTATTGTCAAACCTAATTCAGAATTATTGAATCAAGCTACAAGTGAGTTGCTTTTGTGGTCCAACTCTAAATAAATGGTACGGAATGATTTCTGCTTAATATATCAGTTACTAAATTCTAAATGGTAATTCAAAAGTGCTTACAGATTCTTTAAACATTCATTTTCTTTT
>NW_016107361.1:4991354-4994301 GCF_001604975.1 Cebus imitator | reverse complement strand
TTTTAGTAGAGACGGGGTTTCACCATGTTGACCAGGATGGTCTCGATCTCTTGACCTCGTGATCCACCCGCCTCGGCCTCCCAAAGTGCTGGGATTATAGGCTTGAGCCACCGCGCCCGGCCCAACATTCATTTTCTTAAGAAATAAAAATAATCTTCTTGTCACTTGTTTAAACTCTTAACTTGCTGAAAAAGGAAAGGCTTACCAAGTGAGCACTATCACACTTCAACTTAGGCTTCCTCTGAATACTGACAAATTTTCAAATCAGTTTGAGAGAAATTAATTGTTCTGCTGATACTTCCTTTAATATGCCACAAAGGACATTCAGCTTGAAACTTATGAATGCCTGAGCATTGTATATAGAACAGATGAAATTAGAAATTATTACAGCAATGTTGAATGGATGTTCCCATTATAAAATTCATTGCCTTAAAATATTTTAATCTCAGCCAGGTGCGGTGGCTCATGCCTATAATCCCAACACTTTGGGAGGCTGAGGTGGCCAGATCACAAGGTCAGAAGTTTGAGACCAGCCTGGCCAACATGGTGAAACCCTGTCTGTACTAAAAATATAAAAATTAGCTGAGCATGGTAGCGCAGTGTAGTCCCAGCTACTCAGGAGGCTGAGGCAATAGAATCGCTTGAACCCAGAAGGCAGAGGTTGCAGTGAGCCAAGATTGCACCACTGCACCCCAGCCTGGGCAAAAGAGCAAAACTGTCTCAAAAAAATTAAAGAAAAAAATTAAATCTCAGATTTAGCACGATTTAATTTATGGTTACATATAGTCTACTAGTGGTTCTCAAGCAGGGTTGATGTTGCCCTCTAGGGGACATTTGGCAATGTCTGGAGACATTTTAATTTGTCACACTAACCGGGCCAGGTGGAGTAGAGGTACCAGCATTTAATGGGTAGAGAAGCCAGGGATGCCTCTAAACAGCCTACAATGCATAGGACTATCCCACATCAAAGAATTATCCAGCCCACACCAAAATAATACTACCAAGGTTGAGAGATCCTCTTCTAGCACTAAAGAAACTTAGCAACAGCTTTAATGGACTTCATAAAGGATTTTGTCTTTAAAAGGTTAGGATTAAAAAACATAACATGGAAACAGCACATACTACACACACACATATATCTATACATAGATATTCATACTAAATAAAAATGTATGAAATGTGCTTATAAAATAATGTGACTACCTTGTTAGGATGTGAAGTTAATTGCTAACATTTAGAAATGTTTTACTGTTTATAAAGTACTTTCTCAATACCCTCTTCCTGGCAATATTATCTAAACCTATAGCCCGACTTTCATCTCTATGGTTGCGATTTTCAAATGTTTACTACTAGGCCAGATTTCAATGTTGCTGCACCCTGCTGATTTTCTGTCTTCAGTATTCCTCCATCACTCCCTCTGCATTATTTGTCCCTCATCCTTGTTTTCATGGATGACTGTGTGACCTCATTGTGCAAGCTCACACTATCCTGTGGTATAAAATAAGAACATCCCTTTTTCTTACGGCACAAACTGTAATGGCTTCAACCCTGATTAATTTCCAGAAAGCCCTCATCAGATGACTCATCAGCTCCTTCTGAGAACTCTCAGTTTCCTCCATATGGTCTCTTTAGCAGGTCTCCAGGGGCCATGTGACCTCTAAGGCTCTAAGGCTGCATGTCTTTCTGTAAGACCACAATGACAGCTCAGTTGAGTGTGTCTTTCTGCAGATGACTTCTGTTACCAACAAGTGTACTGCTCTCTCCTTTGCATTTCTTTCCGAAGATGGGCTCGGCCCTTCCTGAATTCCCCACAGTATAACCGAGTCCAGACTGTAACTTTTGACACAGCTTCACTGCAGGTTTAGGAATAAAAAAAAGGAAGCAGAGTGAGGTAGTTACTTACAGCCTGCACAGGCCCAGACCCATGCAAAGGTCCCAGAGATCCTGTTCTTAGCCAATATCCACCTGTCCAGGGGTGGCTTCCCCTCTGGATATGCCCCAGGACTCTCCATGCCTTTGAATTTATTCCAAACTGACTATAGCACCAGAAACAGGAGGAAGTTTTCCCCTTATGCAGTTGAAACCTGCCAGTTTTCATTCTCAGTATGGCTGACGTTCCTTGCAGACAAAAACCTCAATCCCCATTCCCTCTCCTCATCCCCCGTCCAAATAGGGATATGAGCCAGTTCCCAAAGATAATTACATCAAAATTGTTGGCCAATATCAGTTCATTCCCTAAAGTCTGGGTAATTTCATTTTAAATCCCCTCTTATACGGAACATCAATAGCTCAGTGGAAGTTGGCCTGAACCAGTCTCATCCTAGTCCATTTTCAGTCACTCCTCATGAAGAGTTTAAAGTCTTGGTGTCAGTCTCATAAAGAATCACCTTGTTTGGGAGTGGTGACTATGCAACTCATCTCCTTCCTCCAGTCTGGCTTCATTGAGTCCACACTTGCTGCTGCCAATGTTATTCAGAAATACAAATCCAGTCAGTCACTTTTGTACTTAAGACCCCACAGTAGTTCCATACAGCCTTCATGAATGCCCTCTTGCCCATTTCTTTAGTTCCCTTGCTTCTCTTTTCCCTACTCACACTAGCTGAAGTCCACACTTAAGTCCAGGATTACTACAAATTTCTGAACATGGTTCTCTCCCATGCCTCTGCCATTGCTGTTTTCTGGACCAATAATTCCATTCGTCCCTTTATCAGTCAGCGGTATCTTATTCATGCTTCAAGACACATGAATAAGATATCAGTAGCACCTCCTCCTGGAATCTGATCGTTTCAGTATCCCCAAGCTTGAGTTAGGAACACCTTCCCTCTGGTGTGGAGCACAGGGTACTTATCTCTGGTACACGTCTTATCACACCGGACTGAAATTCTTTCTCACTTCCATGGGCATGGGAGCTCCCTAAAAGCAGAGACAATGTTGTTGCCCTCTATAT
>NW_016107361.1:4982096-4990474 GCF_001604975.1 Cebus imitator | reverse complement strand
TGCCCAGGCTGGAGTGCATGGAGTGCAATGGCGCGATCTTGGCTCACTGCAACCTCTGCCTCCTGGGTTTAAGTGATTCTCCTGCCTCAGCCTCCCCAGTAGCTGGGATTACAGGCATGTGCCACCACGCCCGGCTAATTTTGTATTTTTAGTAGAGATGGGGTTTCTCCAGGTTGGTCAGGCTGATCTCGAACTCCTGACCTCAGGTGATCCGCCCACCTCGGCCTCCGAAAGTGCTGGGATTACAGGCATGAGCCACCACGCCTGGCGAGAATAAAATAGTTTATAGAAAGCTGCGGGCCTGGCATGGTAGCCCACATCTATAATCCCTGCCCTTTGGGAGGCTGAAGCAAATGGATCACTTGAGGTCAGGAGTTTGAGACCAGCCTGGCCAACATGGTAAAGCCTTGTCTCTACTAAAAATGAAAGAAAAAAAGATTACCTGGGTGGGGTGGCACTCACCTACAGTCACAGCTACTCGGGAGGCTGAGGTGAGGATTGCCTGAGCCCAGTAGGTCAAGGCTGCAGTGAGCCATGATCACTCCTCTGCACTCCAGCCTGGGTGACAGAGGGAGACCCTGTCTCAACAACAACAACAAAAAAAAAAAAAAAAAAAAAAAAAAAAAAAAAAAAAGAAAGAAAGAAAAAGAAAAAAGTAAAGGAAAAGAAAAAAAGAAGAAAGAAAAAGAAAGTTATGGTAACATCTAGCCGAAAAACAACATAGAATGCAATTTTTTACATCTTTAGTAGGAATACATATAAATATAAAATACAAACATAAAAAAGATATCAATCACATAATAAAAGATAAAAACCAAGAAAGGTAAAATGGATGTCTATTATATCAATACATTTGCCTATGAAAACAGAATGACTTTCAGAAGAATTATGCCGCAAAATCTAATTAAATGTTATGCATAAGACATATTCCTAATACAGAGTACTTAGAAAAGTTGAAAACTGAAAAGTAAAGAAACAAGTCATGAAATGAAATGAAACACAAATAACTCATATTGAGAAAATATTTACTACAAAATACTAAGAAAAAGATTGAAGGTAAGCTCAATAGAAAAATGGTCAAGAAACTTGACCAGACACTTAGGATACATTTTGACCAGATGTCAAAGAAGAGGATATCTGTTCATAAACACATGAAAAGGTGCTCTACCTCATTATGAATCAGGAAAATACAAATTAAAGCCACTAGAAACCCACCACAATGGCTACATATAAAAAAAGCTAAAAATACCAAGTGTTGGCAAGAATATGAAAATTCAAGAACTCTCATGAACTGCTGGTGGAGATATAAGTGGAGAGCCACTTTGGGAAACAGCTTGGTATTTCGCTATAAATTTGTAGAATGTATTCTCTTAAATGCACCAATTTAATTCTAGATATATAGGCAACAAAAATGTAGGCACATGTGTATCAACAGGCATTATCATTGGCCAAAACCAGAAAAAAGCAAATGTTCATCAAGGGTAGCGATACATTCGTAGACTGTAAAACAATACAACAGTGCAAATAAATAAAATGTAATATACACAATGATACAGATGAAGCTTGTAAACATAATTTTAAGCTAGATAGAGAAGACCACATAGTGTATAATTCCATTTATATAAACTTCAAAAACAAGCAAAACTAAACTCCAGTGTAAACAGATGCACATTTTTGTGGTGAAAGATTAAAAAAGGACTAGTCGTAGTGGCTCACACCTAAAATCCCAGCTACTTGGGAGGCTGAGATGGAGAGTCACTTGAGCCCAGGAGTGTGAGGCAGCAGTGAGCTCTGAGGTGCCAGTGCACTCCAAGCTGGGTGACAGATTGAGACCCTGTCTCTAAAATTAAAATTAAAATTAAAAATAGCCGGGCGCGGTGGCTCAAGCCTGTAATCCCAGCACTGTGGGAGGCCGAGGCGGGTGGATCACGAGGTCAAGAGATCGAGACCATCCTGGTCAACATGGTGAAACCCCGTCTCTACTAAAAATACAAAACATTAGCTGGGCATGGTGGCGCGTGCCTGTAATCCCAGCTACTCAGGAGGCTGAGGCAGAAGAATTGCCTGAACCCAGGAGGCGGAGGTTGTGGTGAGCCGAGATCGTGCCATTGCACTCCAGCCTGGGTAGCATGAGTGAAACTCCGTCTCAAAAAAAAAAAAAATTAAAAATAGAGAATAAACACAACAATGAAGTGACTACATATTACCCGTAAGTACCAGGAAGGAACTACACTTAAGAAGAGAGAGGAAGCTGGGGATGGGCATGGAGGTAGGGATGCTTCTGAGCCCTACCAATATTCTACTTCTTGATGTGCATTTGTGATTATACGGTGTTCCTATTATAGCAATTCATTAAACTGCATTTTTAATACAATTTTTTATAATGCGTTTTCATTTAACAGTAAAAAAATTAGCCGGGCGCGGTAGCTCACACCTGTAATCCTAGCACTTTGGGAGGCTGAGGTGGGTGGATTACCTGAGGTCAGGAGTTCAAAAACCAGCCTGGCCATCATGGTGAAACCCCATCTTTAAAAAAAAAAAAAAAAAAAAGTAAAAAAAAAATTTTTTTTTTTTTTTTATGAGACAGAGTCTCACTCTGTAGCCCAGGCTGGAGTGCAGTGGCCCCATCTCAGCTCACTGTAACTTCCACTTCCCAGGTCCTGGTTCAAGCAATTCTCCTGCCTCAGCCTCCTGAATAGCTGGGATTACAGGCATGTGCCACCATGCCCAGCTAATTTTTGTATTTTTAGTAGAGACGGGGTTTCACCATGTTGGCCAGACTGGACTTGAACTCCTGACCTTGTGATCCCAAAATTCTGGGATTACAGGTGTGAGCCACTGTGCCTGGCCAAAAACATTTTTGAAAAAGTAAACTATAACAGCTTCTAAAAATTTCTGACTTTTTAAACTTGGAAAGATGTTCAAGAATTTTTAGTGTAAGAATGTACTTATTGTAGAAATCTTCTGAAAATCAAAGATACAAAAGACATTGCAATGATAAAAATCAACCAAGTACATATATCTGTGCATAAAAATTTTATCAAAGTCACTCATTTAGCAAATTCACTTCTCCCAAAGGCTATCAGTCTTAATACTTTTTCATAATGTTATTATACCTTTGCTTTAAGATAATTTATGCTTCATTCACTCAAAGCTAACTTTTAAATTTTAAACAAGAAATCCACAGGTCATAAAAAGGGTACACTCTAAGATGAAAAAGCATTCCAGAGTTTGGAGGCATTATTTCAGAGTTTAATAAAGAGTTTAAAACACCTAATTTTGTAAAACTTCTGTTAACTTGGTATTAACTATTTCTACAACAAAATGCAAAATGTGAAACATTTACTATTGAGTTTCTAATAGTCATTGGGTAGGCAAGTGTCAAGAAAAGAGAAAAGATTAATATTAGAATAAACCAGGGACAATTTTGTCCTCCAGGAGATATTTGGCAATGTCTGGAGACATTTATGTTTGCCACAATGAAGAAGGGGTAGTATTAATGGCATACAGTGCATAAAGGCCAGGGATGCTGTTAAATATTCTACATTGCATAGGACAGGCCCTATAAAAGAAATCAATGACACTTCTTAAAGCACGGCAAGGACTTTATTCAAGATCATTGCCGTAGGGATAGGGACCACTGCAATAAGATTTCGCAGTTAGGGAGAGAGATTGTGCTCAACTCTGTATACAGCATGGGAAATGTGGGAATTTATAGATAAGGAACAGGGTAGGATAAGTAAATAGAAAACTGCTAAGAGGAAGCATCAAGGATAAGGAGGACTTTGGCTAACACAACCGAACAGGATTCTTGCTGATGACAGGCTAGGGTTATGAGAATTCATCTAAGGATGTTGGAGGATGAGGAACATATCGATGGTGATCATATATCAAGGATTCAGGTGGTGGGGGGCAGTCACTAAACTGAGGAAAAAGGTTTGTTGCTAAGTCTGATTTTACAAGAAAGTATACAGACAGGCCTAGAAGAAGATTCAGGAGGCTTGATAAAGTTTGGTCAAGCAAAGAATTTTTATCACCCTCTATAACAAGGAAGTATCTGGCCCAATATGTAAATAGTGCCCAGGATGAAAAACCCAAATAAATGAATCAAGAGACAGGAGTTATCACATATTGTTAAGCAAAAAAGTAGATTATAAAAGATTAAAATTTGTGTGATTTCCGTTTTGTAAAAAAACTCCAAAACAACTGTGCGTATGTAATGTGTGTGTATATATATGTATTCACAAAAATGTTAACAATTGTTGGCTTGGAATGATGAAATCATGGATGAATTTTATTTACTTTTGCTTTATTTCGTTCATCTGTAATTTCTTATTTTTCTATAGTTAATTACATTACTTGAACAATAAGAAAAATACAGTTTGATTTCTACCAAAGATAGAACATTGGCTGTGGCATCAGTAAGAGCAGGGTTTGAACACTAGTTTTTTCTCTCACATTTTAACCTTCTGAGATAATCGTCTTGTTGGTAAATGGGTAAATGATACTTCACAGACTTGCTCCTTTTCTCCTACATAGTTGAAATACAACTATATACATATATATACACACACATATACACACACACCCGACTGTAATAGAAAAAAATAAATTGAATAATATTTATTTTACAAATATCTTTAATATTTGAGGAAAGTATATTTATTTACAGGGTAAGAAGATTGATGAAAATGTGTGAGGATTCTGAAGGGGATCTCTAGGCATTTTCAAAGACTGGAGCCTCCCATTTACCCCTATTTCACTTAAAAACTGATTCAACAATGATCTTTTTTGTTTTGTTGCCAGGCATTGAGCTAAGTACAAGAACAAATGAAGAAAAAAATTTTTTTAAATATCCTCAAAGAAGTCTAATTAATAAGTGGAGAATGACACAACCAACTAGTCATAACGCAATGTATTAAATACTATCATAGACATATTCACAAAATATTATGGGAACAAAGCAGGAACTGAGTGTCTTACTAGTATCCTTTAATATAATACTATACTCATGTTATCATTATAATTCGATCTCTTTTTTGGTTCTGCAATAAAATAGGTTAAGCACCTTTGTAATCATAAACAGGAAAGAGGAGGAAAAAAGTAATGAATATGAATGTATAGAAGGTGCTTAAAGTAGAATCACAGTGCTGTGAACAGTAACAAGCAGAAGTTAAAGGATAAGCTATGTACAAAATCTCCCTGAAGGCAGGAAGGCAGGTGGTGGAGTGAAGTTGAGTCAGCCTCCGTCCTGTTACCATCAGATGGTTCTCAAATGCCTGGCTGGCATCTGGACTCGAAAATAGCAGATGAAAGGACACGGAGTGGGAAGAAAAGGAATCAGTATGGGATCAGCAAATTATACCTTGGATTGGGATAGGATTCTTCTAATTCAAAAACGTGCCTATATTCAATAATTGTTTAACTACAGTATTTAGAGTAATAGTAGTCTTCTCTACTATCAGGAAGTGATTAAGGAGTAAACATGTTCTGGAGGTAGGGAGATTCTTGGGATAACAGAAATGCCTGTGCTGAGTAAGAACACAGTTGCTTCAGAATATGCAATGCTTTCAACGCTGAATACACTGTTCCAAATGGAGTCAACATCAACTAAGGAATATAGCAAAAGGGAAAGGGTGCAGCAGAGTGTAAGCTGGAATTAAATGTAGGTCCTTGGTTTGACAGAGAACACCTCAAGCAAGTTTGTTGTTTATATCTGATTTAGAAGGCAATGAGAAACCATACAAGACACGATACTGCTTTCTTCACATTTTCAAAAATATCTATTTTGATCAAAAGGAGTTAGGAAGAGCCCGCATGGTGGAGTATAATAGATATAATAACAGGACAATTCGGGCCAAAATTAGTTACCAGCTTCATTTTCCTACTATGTGGAGGGGACAGAGCTGAGAGAAGGGGAAGAGAATAAGGCATTGAGTGGCGTTCCACTACTGGTGTGTGCCAAATACCAGTTTGAGCATAGGGACTCGACCTGGAAGGAAACAGCTTGAGTCCTTATGCTATTCCCTAGGCCTGAAACACAACTCGAGGCCAGCTGGTTCGGCCCCATCTGTCAGGTCACAGCTGCAGCGTTACCTCCTCAGGGAAGCCTTTCCTTTCCTCCTCTTCCCCACCTCCACCCCTCCCCAAAGGGGTCTCCCGCTATCGGCTCTCAAAGTTGTAATTTTAAAACGTGTTTTGTAGTTAACTGTTCAGTCTGTCTCCACTTCCGGACTCCAACAAACCTCTCATCCTCAACGTCTTCAGGTCAGTGACCCTGGCAGTTTTACTGACCAAAGGGTGGGGGCCCCTCCAGCACCTTGCAGTATTGTTAGGAAAGGCCCACGAGTAGCGAATGAATGCAGGAACGAGTTCGGGTTAAGCCGTTAATATTGCCAGGCCCACAGGAAGCACCCAGTAAGCAGCAATGATTGGTGTTCGCCTTATCATTTAATTCTTACAAAACCACAGCAAGGATTCAACCCCAAAACTGGGGTCTAGAAAACCGAGGAATGAAACGCAACCCGCAGGAGGTCTGGCGGCCCCCGAGCCGCAGCGCCGGGCCTGGGAGCCAGCCCGGTCCACTTCCCCGGCGGGTTCTTCTCGGTTCCCCGCCGGCCGCCCCAGGTGAAGCTCCTTTCTGCCGTGAGAAGGAGGCTCCCGCCGGGAAGCAGCGTCGAGGGCGACCCAGGGCCAGCACGGAAAACGCCAGGGGCCGTGTCAGCGCAGCAGGCTGGAACCCCGCTCCTCGCCACAGACGCGGTTCCGCCAGAGGGCCGCACTCAGCGTAGGGAATCAGGTGGCGGCTCCTGGAACGCAGGAGACGGCGCGGGACCACAGAAGCGGCTTCAGGCACCCGGTGTTCTCCAACTCGGCCCAGCGGCCCGTAGCCGCTCTAGGACACCAAAGGGCCTCTTCTCGGTGGTTGGGGTTGGGCCGCCCCCCGCCGGGAGCAGCCCACCTCTGCGCTGGGCGGGGCCTGGCCGGAGTCTGGGAGAGGCGCAGGCCTTGCATTAACCTTCAGTCAGCGAATTGGGCAGGAGCTGGGAAAAGGCGCGAAGGAGGGGATGCACTTACTACCTGCTCCGGAAAAACTCAGCCAGCAGCTCCATCAGTTGCGAAAAATTCGACCCTCCTTTGCAGCATGGCAAAAGAAAATAAACTACCATTTCTTAGTGTTTTATTTTCAGCTGATTTCTTGTTTCTTTGGTTTTGATTCTAATTCTTGCTATAGACGCCTTCAGATGGTGGAAGCCAAGGAAAGGAACGCCTGACAGCAATTTCCTAACCTTTGGACAGAGTGTGGGGAATGGGGACTCCCCGACTTCCTTTTCTTTCTTCCCTCCATACAGACCTAAAAGGCTTTAAAAATGATCTAACACTAGCTCTATTATCTATACTGTAGCCTACTCAGCTAATTAATTCAGAAATTTATAATTTATAATTACACAGCAAAAAAAATCAGAAAAAAGAAAAAGTTAAACCATTGAAACTACAAACATTAAAAATGAACAGTTCTTAGGGCCGAAATCTCTGAATGTGAATGTGGCAGAAATCCCACTTGAAACCTCTGTATGAGGTACGGCAAGAGAAAATGAGCTGGTATATATATTTCTAAATATACTACTATCAACTAAACTTTAATGACTAGCTTTATTGAAGAGACATTCAATAATTCTTAAATGTTCTGCAATTAAAAGTTTTACGTCATGAAGGCAGTTTAGAAGATTACAGCAAAATGGTGAAGCATGACTTGTTCATATGCTTATTCTTCGTTCAAAAGCCTTTTGCCGGTTCCCCAGCGTAAAAAGAAGCCTAATTTCAGTTATTTTGAAGAGTACTCTGATAAATATCAATACCGAAATCAAACGTTTCTTTGTGTTTAGACAGTTATAGGTAGAAAATTCTTGCAAGCAGAAAAAAAAAAAAAAAGATGATGCCCCTGGCTGATGAAGAACCCCAAGGAATTCAGTTTCAGTTGGAAAATTTTAGAGCTATTTCGCAATAATTATTAACGAACCTATTGTATTGCTCATTTTAGACATTTGCTTTGGCTATTTTTTATTCTTAGTGGCTCCCTCGAATAACATCCTCATTTTATTGCTGTGTGCATAATGGTGTTCTTTAGTATATCCAAGAGAGTTTTTGATATTGGAATTTGCAATGACTCAAGTTTCACTCCAGCAGCTTGAAAGAATGATAATGAGGTGCTCTCCTTTTTTTATATTTATACTCCCCTTCCAGGCACATAATTTCATTTAAAAGTTGATATTGTTCTTCCAGATTTTCTATTCAGCAACGAAATGCAAAGCAATGATTGTTCCCCTAAGAACAACTTTAAGTTTTCTTTTTTTTTTTTTTCGAGAGAAAGGAAGAAA
>NW_016107361.1:4964391-4979086 GCF_001604975.1 Cebus imitator | reverse complement strand
CCGTGTTGACCAGGATGGTCTCGATCTCTTGACCTTGTGATCCACCCGCCTCGGCCTCCCAAAGTGCTGGGATTACAGGCGTGAGCCACCGCGCCCGGCCACTCTTCTTCTTTTTAAGACCTAACTGGCAAGGCAGCATAGATAATGGTTAAGGAATGTGCCTGTTGCATTCGATTACCTGGATTCAAATCACAATACCTACACTAAAAAGTTGTGAGACTGTGAATCATGGATTTGACCTCTATCTGCCTCATTTTTTACATCTGTAAATAGGGATAATACCAGTACCAACCCCACAGGGTTTTTTTTAAGACTTAAATGAGATGGTGAGTGTAAAAGCACTTGGTGTATAACTAAGCATAAAATAAGTGCTCAGTACATATTAGTTTTTATTAGGGAACAGTAGTACATATGATAACATTCTCCAACAGAAGCCTGTGAAGAAGCAGAGGCCCAGCTGACATTTGTTTAGAAGGAAGTGAAACACTGGCCCATAGACCCCTTTGGACCTTTTGAGTCGTTCCCCCAGAGTTGAGGAAGAGGAGATGAAGTTAAAGATTATTAGTGACTAAATGCAAGGTATAAATGCTATCAGGAAAGTAATTTCTGTGTATTTCATACCATTGATGATGGACTAAGTACTAAAGAGGTTATTCTAAATGTGGGCATTGATTATCATTACTAAATAGGTAGCAAAAGCTCAGACTCACTCTGCAAGAAAAAGGATTTATAAAGATTGCCTTGGCTTCTTTATAATCAAACCTTGCTTATAAGAGTTTTTGGTAGGTCTTTCTCACACAGGTAATCTTCATAGTCATTAATGTTTCATTGTGGTTTGAAGCCTGGTATATGAACATCTGGAGTCAGAAAACAGATACATGTGGATGTGATTAACTAAAGTTTATTTTAAAAAGGATTTACAAAAGGATTTCTTCAAATCTGTTATTTTTAACCTTTTTGGCATTTGGATTCTATTAGGAATCAAAAGAGTGCTGTTGAACTAACAATACCTAAAGTTTACTAAACTCTTACCATTCTAAATCCTTTATACCTATTAGTATACTTATTTTCAAGACAAGCCTTCAGATTTCTTTGTATTATTATCCTCATTTTACAGGTGAGGAAAGCTGAAGCATACAGGTTATGTAACCAGAGGAGGATTATCCAGGTAGCAAGTGACTGAGCTGTGACTTAAACCAAGCAGGGTTGCTCTAGAGCCAAATGAGTCTTAACCATTTCCCCCAGAAAACTGTGCCTCTTATATGCTCATGTAATTGCCCAGTTTCCCATACAGTTTTGAGGCACATGGATTCCATTAAAACCAACTGTAAACTCCATGATAACCTGCTACCAATAGTGAGTACATCTAGCACATTTAGAATATCTTAATTATGAAAATATAACTTAGAAACAATCTTTTAGAAAAAAATTAGTAATAAAAGGGTGCTAAAGTTTTGAAATACAAAACTCTATATAGAGGCTTGGTGCAGTGGCTCACGCCTTTAATTCCAGGACTTTGGGAGGCTAAGTTGGGCAGATCACTTGAGGTCAGGAGTTTGAGACCACCCTGGCCAACACAGTGAAACCTCATCTGTACTAAAAATACAAAAAAAAAAAAAACAAAAAAAAACATTAGCAGGGTGTGGTGGTGCACACCCGTAGTCCCAGCTACTTGGGTGGCTGAGGCAGGAGAATTGCCTTAACCCAGGAGACAGAGGTTGCACTGAGCTGAGATTGTGCCACTGCACTCCAGCTTGGGTGACAGAGCGAGACTCCATGTCAAAAAAAGAAAAGAAAAGGAAACTCTGTATAGAATCTCCACACTACCTGCCCTTTGTTAGAAAGCCATAAGCAGCCCTGTAACTGCTTGTAGCAAAAATCAGTGGTAGAGATTAGCACCCATCCCTTGAGACGGGCTTTTATGCCACTTCAACTATGTAGTTCCAGTGGAAGCTGCCATGTTTTTGCATAATTCTGCCAACTGTTGATACTTGACTGATCTTGATTTGTTTCCTTCTTTCCTTCCTTCCTTCCTTCTTTTTTCTTTCCTTCTTTCATTCCTTCGTCCTTTGTTTTCCTTTCCTTTCTTTTGTTTTCCTTTCCTTTCCTTTCTCCTTCCTTTCCTTTTTCCTTTCTTTTCCTTTCCTTTCTTTTGACAGGTCTTACTCTGTCACCTAGGCTGGAGTGACTCTTGATCATAGCTCACTGCAGCTGCAACCTCCCAGGCTCAAGCAGTCCCTTGGCCTCAGCCTCCCTAGTAGCTGGTACCATAGGGGTGCCCTACCATACCCTGCTAATTTTGTATTTTTCAGTAGAGATGGGTTTCACCATGTTGTCCAGGCTGGTCATGAACTTTTGGGCTCGAGCAATCCACCCACCTCAGCTTCCCAAAGCTCTGGGATTACAGCTATGAGGCATAGCACCAGGCCTGATCTTGATATTTGATATATGAAAGAGGAGTCAATCGGAGTCCTTCTTGAATTTTTCAAACTAGAATTGCTAAGATTTTTTTCCCTCTTCCATAGTAGTAGCTATGAATTATGAAACTTGAATACTGTCAGTGCCACATAGAAGAAACTGTTCTACAGAGTTTGTTAGCATGTTTATGTGTATGTGCATGTAACAGGAAGAATATAAAAGAGTAAAAATGAGGGATAAGGAAAAAAATGGGGGAGAGAGAAAGTGAATTGTGACTACTGCCTAGACCTTGGTTTAGTTGTTTCTGCATACCTATGAAACTCCTAGCACTGTGGTTATTCACACTTATTCCAAATATATGACATATTTCAAATACTTTGCCCTGTTTGCCTAAAGGTACTTAAGTTGGGCTTCTGGCATTTGCATCAGAAAATTCCTAACACACACTTTTAAACTCATCACACTGAAATTACTTACATAATTTCAATTATGAAATTATGTATTATACTATATAATTACTGTTTTATTATCTTATTGTGATAGGCAGAATTTTAAGATGGTCCCCAAGAGACCCAGCAGAGTAGCACTATGCTTATAATCCCAGCTACTCAGAAGGCTGAGGCAGGAGGATCGCTTGACCCCAGGGGTTTGAGATCAGGCTCAGCAACATAGCAAGACACCCAGCTCAAAAAATAAAAAGAAAAAAGCCACACCGCACATATAAGATAGATCCTGGCCTGGCGTGGTGGCTTTTGGGAGGCTGTGGGGGGTGGATCACGAGGTCAAGAGATCGAGACCATCCTGGTCAACATGGTGAAAACCCCATCTCTACTAAAAATACAAAAAATTAGCTGGGCATGGTGGCGCGTCCCTGTAATCCCAGCTACTCAGGAGGCTGAGGCAGGAGAATTGCCTGGACCCAGGAAGCGGAGGTTGCGGTGAGTCGAGATCGCGCCATTGCACTCCAGCCTGGGTAACAAGAGCGAAACTCTATCTCAAAAAAAAAAAAGATAGATCCCAAAATTCCTGCCCATTGACACACACATTTGGTATAATCTCCTCCACTTGAATATGGGTGCAACTTGTGAATATGATGGGATTTCACTCCCATGATTACATTACTTTTTATGGCAAAGATTCAAAGGCAGAGAATTGCTCACCTGCTTGCTTTGCAGAAGATGAAGGCCACCATGAGTTCTATTGCTGCATGGGACTAAATTTTGCCAACAGCCTGAGTGAGTATGGAACACCCGGAGTTTGGATGAGATCATAGCCTGAGTGGAACCCTTGATGGCAGCCTTGTCAGAACTATGCAGAGGGCCCAACCATGTGTTACCTGAACTGCTGAGCTACAGAAATATGGGATAATAAATGGGTATTACAGCTAGTGCTCGACTTATGACCACGATTGTTTCCGACAGACCGGTCGTAACACGATTTGGTCGTAAGTTGAGTAGGCTATATGTACAGTAGTGTGAAATGATGTTATAAAAATCTTTAAGTCATATTTTATCATAATTTTCTTTCATTATTGTTATATATCATAATTTTCTTTGTTCATTTTATGCCATTTTTATCATCTCTACACCACTTTGTTTCCTATTTTTACATTTATCAGGTTTAAGTAAAACACTGCATTACCAGTACAACTGGTTTAATATTTGCAAAACATACAAAATTACAAAATACAGGTGCATACAAAAATACAAAATACAGGTGTAAAAAACACCATAGGAAACATTTTCCCAATTGCAAAACATATCAAAATATATAAACATGTACGAAACATTTTATTGGCCGCTGGTGCTTGGCTGCGGATCGTTGATGTCGTCATCTGAGGCAGCAGTTAGGCTTACCAGAGTTGGTTTTTTCATAAACATGGTGAGCTTTGTCTGAATTGTATGTTTCTTTTTTTCTTCATAGATTTCATGATACGGAAGAAACACGTCATGCGCCATCCGTTCAATCCTTGCAAATTGTTTGATGTTTGGGTCCGTTGCTTTGAAATGTATAAGGAGTTTATTGGGAGGGGTTTGATGAAAAATATCCAAGACACAAAACACAAATTGCTGTGCCGAGTCTGGGATAACAGTTGAAATGGTGCACGCAGAGATGGTAGTGCTGCCGGAAGCTGGCCTGCACTGTCGTTCGCCCAGCTGGGCAACGTTTGCGCTGCCAGACGTGGAGCAGTTGTGGCTAGCGATTGTGGTTGTAAAGTCAAATAGTCGTAAGTTGCATAGGTCGTAAGTCGATCAATACCTGTATTCTAAGCCACTAAGTTTGAGGTAATATGCTATGCAGCAAATATTATATATTCAGGGACAAAAAATAGGACAAGTTTTGTCAAAGAAAATGCATGTTCTTCCATGAACATTAAAAGACCAAAAAAAAAGATACTTCAGCTCCCAAGGTGTAAGTGTTAGGGGCTGAACTGTGTCCTCCCAAAATTCATATATTGAAGTTGAGTGCCTCAGAATGTGACTGTATTTGGAGATAGGGCTTTTAAAAAGGCGAGTAAGTTAACATGAGACTGCTAGGGTGGTCTCTAATACACTAAGCCTCTAACATTGTCTGATTTTAGCTTGTGTGTGATAAATTTCCTTCAGTGACATGTTATCATCTCTTGACATTGCCTCTTGCAAGCATCACGCTGCTATGGTTTGGATGCTTGGTCTAATACTTCTGAACACATCTATTACATTCATTTCTTAGTTTTTCTGTTTTGCTTTGTTTTCAATCTTAAAATATTATGTTTCATTTATATTAAAAATATTATTGAGCTGACGTGAGTATGAATAAATGCCTTGGTGTATGTATTAGCTGAGGCGGCAATAACAGAGTGGCACAGATGGATGACTTAAATAACAGAAATTTATTTTCTTATAGTTCTGGAAACTAGAAGTCCATGATCAAGGTTTTGGCAGGATTGGTTTTCTCTGAGGCCTCTGGGCTTGCAGATGGGCACCTTCTCTGTGTCCTCAGATGATCTTTCTTCTGTATGTGAGCATCCCTAGAGTCTGTGTGTCTCAGTTTCCTCTTCTTGTAAGGAAATCAGTCACACGCTAGCCATCTCATTTTAACTTAAATCACCTTTTCAAATGCCCTGTATCCAAATATAGTCACATTGTAAGGTAGGGAAATTAGGGCTTCAACATATGTATTGGGGGGAGTACAGTTTAGCCCATAACAGCATAACTTTTTGGGGATGGGGAGCATATTGTAATGCTAAGTTTCCATTCTTTCCAGAGCATGCTGTAGAAACTCTTTCTAAAGATTGCTTAAGAAATATTATGTTTTAATTTTATACATTGGACTCCAGAGTTCCCAATGATTATTTATGACTCTAAATTTTTAATATACCAAAATGAAAAGGTATTAGAATCTCTTCACATGCCAACCAGTTGGAGAGAAAGAGCGAGTCAAGTACAGACCCCTTTTCCTAAAGTTTCGTTATTTCTTTTAAAGATAGCCTGAGCTAAATTTATTTCCCTCCCTCCCTCCCTCTCTCTCTTTCTTTCTTTCTTTTTTTGCCAGCCTTCTGATTTTAAAAGAAAACAGTAATACAACAGTAGATGTGGCAACAAAATGAAACAATAGAGTTGCTACATCAACCAAATAAGATATATGATTTAGAATTTTTTTCAAATGTTTTTTAACTTTCTGTAACTGTATGTTTAGACAAATACATATTCACAAATCCACTCAAGACATTATCTGCAGTTATAAAATACATGTTCCTTTCCAGCCCTGCCCTCATTAGATATGACCTCCCCAGGGATAAGCCATGATGAGAGCAATTTGGGATCTGTAAGATGATGCCATCCATGGTACTTATTTGTTTTGGTAAAGTTTTATTTCATTCCATGGTAACACACTGCAGTATATCCAATCCATATGCAGTGTCTGCAAATGTATACAGGTTTTTAGTTACAAAGGGGACTAGAATTTTAGGGTGTATTTATCAAACTGTGTTTCTCTACAGGAAAGTAATGATGATTTACAGATATTTTCTGTGGGTTGCCTTTTCATTCTCTTGACAGTATCTTTCACAGAGCAAAATCTTTACATTTGATCAAGTCAAATTCACCAACTGTTTTCTTTTATGTATTGTGTTTTTGATGCTGTATTTAAGAACACTTTTCTTAACTGAAGATCACAAAGATTTTCTGTGCTTTCTTTTAATGTTTTATCATTTTATATTTTGCATTTAGGTCTGTGATCAATTTTTGAGTTAATTTTTATATGAGGTAAAATATATGGGTCATGGTTCTATGTCAATGTCCAATTGTTCCAGTACTATTTTTTGAAAAGATTGTCCTTTCTCCACTGAATTGCCTTTGTACCTTTGACAATAATTTACTGACCATATTTGCGTGGGTATATTTCTGGATTCTTTATTCTGTTCCATTGATCTGGTCGCCTATGTTTTTACCAATACCTCACTCTCTTAATTACTATAGCTTTATAGTAAGTCTTGAAATCATGTTGTTTGAGTCCTTCAGCTTTTCTTTCTTTTCAAAACAAAACCAAATTTTTAAAATGGGCAAAAGATTTGAACAGACACTTCACCAAATAATATACAGTTGATCGTTGAACAACATGGGTTTGAAATGCACAAGTCCACTTATGTGCAGGTTTTTTTCAACCAAAGATTAAGTGAGGCCAGACATGGTGGCTCACACCTGTAATCCCAGTGCTTTAGGAGGCTGAGGTAGGTGGGTCAACTTGAGGTCAGGAGTTTGACACCAATCTGGCCAATATGGTGAAACTCTGTCTCTATTAAAAATACAAACATTAGCCCGGCATGGTGGCAGGCACCTATAATTCCAGCTACTCCAGAGGCTGAGGCATGAGAAGAGCTTGAACCCAAGAGGTGGAGTTTGCAGTGAGCTGAGATCGCACCACTGCACTCCAGTCTGGGCAACAGAATGAGACTTCTCAAAAATAAATAAATAAATAAAACAAAGGTGAAGTGAAATACAGTATTTGCAGATGCATAATTCAAGTATATAGAGGGCTGCTTTCACAAAGTAGGTTTTGCAGTGCCAAGTGAGTGACTTGAATATGTGCAGATTCTGATAAAAGTGGGTATCCTGGAATCAATCTCTGGAGAATACAGAAGAATGACTGCACATGGACGGCAGGTAAACACATGCAAAGATTCTTACCAGTATTAGTCATTAGGGAAATGTAAATTAAAAGCCCACAAGATACCACTACACACCTATATGAATGGCAAAACAAACAAACTCCAGTACCTCCATAACACCACCAAGTGCTGGTGAGAGAAAAGCAACTGGAACTGTCATTCGTTACTGGTGGAAATGTAAAATGGTGCCGCCACTTCAGAAAAGTTCAGCCGTTATTAAGCTGAATATGCACTTACCATGGGTTTGGCAATTTCACTCCTAGGTATTTGGCCAAGTGAACTGAAAATTTGTGTTCATACAATAAAACCAGTGTGTGAATGTTTATAGCAACTTTATTCATAATTGCTCAAATCCGGAAAACGCCAAATGTCCCTCAACTGAGATTTGGATAAACAAACAGTGAATGAAAAAAACAACAACAACCACTAATACATACAATAACAGACAAATCTCAAATACATTATGGTAAGTGAAAGAAGTCAGGCTTAAAAGGCTATATACTGTATGATTCCATTTATATAACACTTTGAAAAGGCAAAACTATAGTGACAAAGAGCAGGTCACTGGTTATCAGGGGTTGTGTGGGGATAGGGTTGACTATGAAGGGATAGTATGAAGGAATTTTGCGGGTGGGGAAGTTGGAACTATTCTGCATTTTGATCGTGGTGATAGTTATGCAGCTATGCGTTGGTCAAAATTTATAGAACACTGTACACCAAAAACAGTGAATTTTACTGTATGTAAATTAGAAAATAAAGTAAATGTGTAAGTATAAAGTATTCTATTGCTGGAGAGGAAGAGGGAGAGGTAACTGCGAGATGGGAGATAAGTCTGGATAAATTGCTTGTAGATTTGTAAAAGTCTCTGAAGCCAAGGTTGAGAAACCAGACATACTTCTAAGAATTTGAAGATCAGAATGTCAAAATGAAAATGATGGTTAGGTGACTTCACTGTTGACAATGTGTACCACAGAGTCCTAGGGTAGGAGGCAGGGAAACCAATTAAGAGGTGACAATGGCTCCCCTAAGGGTGATACCTTATATCAGAAAAGGAATCTATCCATCGAAAATTCTTTCAGGTTTTTTTTTTTTTGTTTACTACATCTTAATCCTCTTAAGAACCAGTGACGTTGTAATTATTATCTGCAATTAACAGATGCAAAAATTGAAGCTCAGAAAGGCTAAGCAATTTAAGTTCCCACTATATACTATGATTCTAAGACTTGTGGCTTAGTTGTTTCCTTCTTTCTAGTCCTTTTTATTCTCTCTCATGTCATTCTATTCACTTCTTTCTTGGCATTTGTCACAATCTGTAGGTTGTCTGCTAATCCTTTTTCTTGCTTATTGTCTATATGTCCCACTTGACTTCAGGGAAGGAACCCTGTCCTGGCAGCAGCTCCTTGTTGTATCCTCAGAGCTTCTTAACAGTGCTTTTGGTACATTAATAGGTGCTCAAGAAATATTCAGAGTGAAGAACTAAGTTAGAAAGCAAAGATAAAATATTGTTATAATCGACATAATTTTTTTCCTTTTTATTTTATTTTTATTTGTTTAGAGACGGTGTCTCGCTCTGTCACCCAGGCTGTAGTGCAATGACACAATCTCGGGTCACTGCAACCTACACCTTCCAGGTTCAAGCAATTCTCCTACCTCATCCACCCTAGCTGGGCTTAAGGCGCCCACCACCACGCTTAGCTAATTTTTGTATTTTTAGTAGAGATGGGCCTTCACCATGTTGGCCAGCCTGGTCTCCAACTCCTGGCCTTAAGTGATCTGCCCACCTCAGCCTCCCAAAGTGTTGGGATTACAGGCGTAAGCCACGACGCCTGCCCCCCCGCCTTTTTTTCACTCTAGAATGTCACTTACGTAGACGAGGCATATCCTTTTTAACATGTATTCTGTCTGCAGTGATGGAGACAGATGTTCCTTGCTCTGTTTTTTCTCTCAATAGCTCTCAAACCTGGCTATGCAACAGACTCATCTACAGATCTTTTTTTTTTTAATGCTATATTTATCAAAGCAATGCAGATGAAATGACATCTTCATTTATAACAGAAAACAGCAGCCCAGCCCTAACCACTGTTACTCTTCAGTCCCCATCACCATCTGATAGTTGAACTCTACTCTTAGCACTGGTATTTACCCTTTCTACCATGAAGCATACTCACAATACCTTTTCTTGAGTTTTCAATATTGGAAATTATCCGCTGACTTCCTCCTATGGAAGAAGAGAATTTAGCTCTCTCACATTACTTCCACCCAGTTTCCCTTACCCTTGTCCTATAATATTATAGAAACTACAATTATAATTCTTCATTTAATCAATTTTAGTGCTTAGATTAAGATAATTACGCAATAAATGTTAAGGCTAAGTTACATGAAATACTATGATTACATTTATAAAGTTTCTGGTCTTGAAATAAATTTTTCCTCCTGTGGTTAATAATTGCTATTTTCTGTTTATTTCATCTCTCATATGCCTACCCCGAAGTCATCTACAAATTTGGTTAGAACAGGAATACAGCTCTACTGTGATGAAATACATCAGGAACTCTATTGACGCCATTTTTTTTTTCTTGGAGACATCAGTTCCAGAGATATTCATTCTCTTGCTTCAATCTATACTTTTAGGCCTGTGATACAACTGTTGTCCTAGAAATTTCTTTTAATATCATCCTGGATATTCCTCTTTCCCTTTCTCCAATGTTGATTCCATGTCTTCATCTTGTTCTTGGACCAAACTGAGGGTGAGGTTGCTATTTCTTGTGGCTCAATAATGAGATGCAGATGAATTGGGGAGGAAGAGAGTTTTTATTTCTACAGCCAGTTACAGGGAGAAGGCCTGGAAGTTATTGCCAGACCAACTCAAAATTACCAAGTTTTCCAGACCTTATATGTCTTCTAAGCTATATGTCTACGTGTAAGTGTGCATTCATCTAAAGACATCAGTGATTAACTTCTTTTAATCTATAACTAAAGTCTGAGTCCTGAACACCTTCCTTTGGAGCCTCAGTAAATTTTTTAATGTAAATGGGTCTAGGTGCTGGGGTGACTATTCTTATCTTGTCGTATATGCACCTGTGCAACAATCCTGCATGATTTGCACATGTACCCCAGAACCTAAAGTACAATTAAAAAATAAACACATATATAATTTTGTATAACTACATCAAAAAAAAATAACGTAAACTCTTTGTGCATGTATTTTCTTTTAGCATTATCCTTCAATTCACATAACAGCATATGAAAATGATGAACGTGTACCTCTGAAAGGAATTGTAAGGTATACCATTCTTATCTTTTTTTTTTGTATTAAAAAAGTCTTTAATCAGAAAGGATTTATCTTCCCTCAACACAAATGCACACATTAAAAGTAAAAAGACATCTATACATGAATATTTACACAAATGAGAGATCACAGTGGACAGCTACATGCCCTGGGCTAGGTGTTGAGAAGATGAACATTAGGAGCAACTGGAGGATGGCTTCTCTGCTGTTCCCGTTGTCCTGTGGTCGTCTTTTTGGCCAAGGTGGGTAGACTGGGAGGGGACAGGGTATAGCTCCAGTCTAATGGCAGAGTTATTGGCAAACTATAGCAATGAGGCCCCTCTCCAGACAGTTTCATAGGATCACCAGGGAGTGCTAAATCACGGAGGTTTGAGGAGTTCCTTGAGACCCCCAATAAACTTGTTTGTGGTTGCTTGGGGAGTTTCTTCAGATCCCCAATAAAACTTGTTTAATCCTAAATGGGCCCTGTTAAGAATTCTTTGTTATTTTGTCATGCTTTAAGGCCTAGGCAACACTCTTGGTGGGCTTTTGTTACATTCCAGCCTTTGTATAAGGGCACTTGCTTTTAATATTTAACTTAACCATTCAGTACTGAAACAGTTGTTATGGAGGCCTACATTAGTGAGACATGGCCTGCCACAATCTTATTTTAAGCCCTCTTTTTGGTGGAAAACACCTTTAAGTACGTTCATGAGAAACGATTTCATAGAAAGAAAACTTTTTGAGATGTTGCATGTCTGAAAATACTTTTCTTCTGCTCTTAGGCTTCATTCATTTGTTGGTTTTATTGAGAATTCTAGATTGTAAATGATCTCTCCTTGGAATTTAGGATATTGCTCCATTTTCTTCTAGCTTCTAGTATCATTAAGAAGTCCAATGCCTTTCTCTGTTTTCATGCCTGCTCTTTTGTCTGGATTCTGTTATTTTATCTGAAGCATTCAGGGAATTTAAAACATCTCAGCTGTTCTGACATTTTAGGATTAAGTGCTTTGTGTGAGTCTTTTTCATTCATTTTGCAAGGCACTTACTAGATCCTTTTCAATCTGGAAATTCAGGTCCTTCAGTACTGGGGAAATGTCTTTCTTTGACAATTTTGCCTGCTTCCCCCATCTCCTTTTTTCTTTCTATAGATTACATGTTTCATCTCCTTAATTGATCCTACATTTTTCCTCATATTTTTCAACTGCTTGTCTTTGTTTTTCTGAGACTTCTCAATTTCCTTTTATCATCTGCTATTGAATTTCTTTTTTTCTTTTCTTTTTTTTACTTTTCAAAGCTTGTTTCTCTCTCTGAATTTTTCTTTAGAAAAATAGCATCCTGTTTTCATTGAAGGGTACAGTATTTTTAAGGATTGGGATTCCTTATTTTTGATGTGATTGGGCAGGGAATCTGTCCATTTTAGAAAAGCCACTCCCTCACCCTCAGTACTCACTAGCTATACAAATACTTTTCCTTATGCAAGGCAATTTCCCTAAAAGGAATCCTCTAAGATCTTCTCTGAGGGATCGAAACCTAAACACAGTCATTATGGGAGTCTGGAGGAGAAGTCTCAAAGTTCAGTATGTAGACTTTCACGTATTCCCTTTATCCCAATGTGCAGTAAGGCATTTTTCTCCTAGGTACTATTCAGCTGTCTCTCTATCTTCAAGATCAGAGCTTCTCTAATGATACCGAGGAGTAAATCTTGTTGTCTCTGGATTGTGGGTAGTGTGTTACCTAGCTGTTTGTGGAGGAAATGATCTTGGTGGGGGAAGAAGGGTCTCCCTACGCCTTTACAGACTTTCAAGCAATCCTATTGCTTACAGCCTCTTTTCTCAACCATGCTCCCTCAGAGATCCTACGCCTCAGATTTCTGGTCACCTCGACCTATGTTTATCTGTATCAGGGATTTTCAGGACAGAGTAGAGATAAATGCCTGAGTTCAACACACCATGTTGAACAATTCACTGGTCTCATGCCAAACATACAGGCTTTCCTAAACTCCTTTGCGTTTCCAAGTGAGACTCTTTGGGAGTTAATCTGGGAGTCTATTTTTGAAAAGATCCTTAGGTGATTCTAACATTATACATATAAATTCATTATTACAGCACTGTCACACAGGCATACACATTTTACAGTTAACTTTGAAGGCATAATGAACCAGGTATAAGGAGATGAGGAAAAGGTCAGGATAAATTCTAAGAAAAGGCCAGGAGCAGTGGCTCTTGCCTGTAATCCCAGCACTTTGGGAGGCCGAGGCAGGCGGATCACTTGAGGTCAGAAGTTTGAAAGCAGCCTGGCCAAACTTGGTGAAACGCTGTCTCTAATAAAAATACAAATATTAGCTGAGCATGGTGGTGCATGCCTGTAATCCCAGCTGCTCAGGAGGCTGAGGCAGGAGAATAGCCTGATCCTGGGAGGCGGAGGTTGCAGTGAGCCGAGATCACACCACTACACTCCAGGCTGGACAACAGAGCTAGACTCTGTCTTAAAAAAAAAAAAAAAAATCTGAGAAAAGGATGTCTTAAAATGGACAGGCCTCAATTGATCCGGGGGCATTAATTAGAGTACCAGGACGGCCACCCACTGGCTGGGAAAGGTGGTTGGGAGATGGTGTTAATACATTTGACTTCTAGTTTGAAAACAGAATAGATCTTTTCTTCCTTGAACTCTACCTCATCTTCTTTTCTCCCCTCTCCCTTCGACTACCCTGCTATTTTCGTAACACAGATTGGAAAAATAAACAATTAAGCCATTTTGAAAATCTGAAATTTGGAAAGCCCAAAAAACATTCCTAAAGAAAATTTCACACACATGTGACCTCTAGGAACAGTATTCATTCAAGTGAACAATTTTCAAAAAAAAAAAAAAATATATATATATATCCACTGAAAACGGACACTGCAGCATGTACAGAATAAGGATAGATATGTTTTCCATATTGCATACCTCATTATGATCTCTATTTTAGGAGCAGTATGTGTGTGTGGTAAAGTATGAATAGAGGATTAGAAAGCAGAAAGTCACAAGTCAAAGGACTTGGCAGAAAAAAGAGACATAGATGAAGAAAAAGAGGGAGGGTTATGGGAAATACTGAACTAAGATGGCAAACAACCAAGATTCCTCTTGAAGTCTATGAGAAACAGGAAAAAAGGGAGGTGGAGAGATGGAGTGAGGCATGGATGGTGCTAATCAAAAAAAGTAAAAATCTTTTTCAATCATTTTTTATTACTCACGTAGGTTTGATGTCCACATTATTATTTTCATTTGTCCAGTAAGTAATGCTATTAAAACAAAGTTTGGTATTTGGGAACATGGAATATATACTAAGGTTACCCAAAGTGTTTATTAAATGTGTTGCAATGCAATGTGATAATTCCAACAGAGAAAAAAATGTTAAACTGGATTTGCTATATATATATTTTTTGTTTCAAAAATGCAGCATGGATTTTTGCCACATTCATTTACCTCAAGTACATTCTTTGACAATTGCATTTCCTAGCACAATGACTGGTATATGGTAGGCAACTTTTAAGGTTTTGGAATGAATAGGTGAAAACTCAGAGAACAATTGTAGATATGGAAAGATTCTTAACTGTTGTTTTTTTAGATTTGGGTTCCTTAAAAACACACACACACTCACACACACATTGTGTACCAAACAGCTGTATTTCTACCATATCTTTATTGAAAGCTACTTTTTGCAAATGTGTTATAACTAATTCACCAACAGCATCTTTCTACATTTTAGTTCCCTTTATATGAAGGTAGACAAATCCTAAGGTTCTTGGGAAAAGTATTCAGTCATGAAGCAACCCCCAAAGTTGTATTTTGGCATTATCTAACTAATGCACAAATTTT
>NW_016107361.1:4944388-4964338 GCF_001604975.1 Cebus imitator | reverse complement strand
CGGCTCACCGCAACCTCCGCCTCCTGGGTTCAGGCAATTCTCCTGCCTCAGCCTCCTGAGTAGCTGGGATTACAGGCACGCACCACCATGCCCAGCTAATTTTTTGTATTTTTAGTAGAGGCGGGGTTTCACCATGTTGACCAGGATGGTCTCGATCTCTTGACCTCGTGATCCACCCGCCTCAGCCTCCCAAAGTGCTGGGATTACAGGCTTGAGCCACCGCGCCCGGCCTCATTTCATTCTTATTGACATTACTTAGACTAACATTTACTGTTCACAGAAAATTAACTTATATTTTAAGAAATTTACTCACAGAACCATAGTTTGTGCATTTAACAGTCACTATGAAATACACACCAATCATTATCATTTTAGGGAACAAATTTTAGGGAAATCTCAGAAGTAATTACTTGCTTTAACTTTATCATCCCAACATTATGGGTATAGGCATTGTTGGAAAAATATAATTAAAAACCCAAATCTCCCAACCCAGAAATCCTCTCCACAAACGTGAGTAGACAAAACAGTTTTATTATTGAATAAGCATTAAACTAGAATGTGATGCACATCACAGACAATTTGCTAAGAGATTGCAACAGAAATTTCGCCCTTTTATATAGCCAAGTATATATGACCCATTACATACATATTTTCAAGATGAACAATAAGTAGTCCTCAAGTTAAGAGGACCTGACATTTGTCACATATAATTCGTCTTAGCAATTGGGGTGGCCTTCTGTGTTAGTTAATCGGTTTTATCCAGAGGGAAAAAAAAATAGTTATCTTTATGACAGAAGGTAGTTTTGCAACTTGGAGCAAGTTGCCCACTGAAGTTAGGTTCCTACTCTCAGAAAAACTGGGAGATAGGGAAGTATGCTAACTCCCCTGAAGCACTTGGAGGAAAAAAAAAAAAAAAAAAAAAAAAAAAAAAAAAAAAAGCTTCCAGGTTTAAGTCCTATCTAGTCCTCAAATGGATTTATGCACATTTCAAAGAGCTGAGAAAGCACTTAACAATTATTAAATAAGAAAGTACTTAAGTTTTCTAAGGCTAATGCTTGGAGAAAAAGAGACAGGAAATCTTATCCCCCAGTTTCAATAGAGAGAATGAAATCTCTTATTTAAAATTTTTATGTTGGTTTTTGTTTCTTTAGCTTTAAAACAGCAGACTTTAAAAAAAGTCCAATCTAAGATTTATGTTTTTCTATGTGTTCTCTATGGTTAAATAAATAACCCTGCCTAGAGAAAATATTCACCACTCTGCTTTGGCTCCTACTAACCCAGTTTTTTAGAGGGAGGGGAAATACGGATTGAAGTTCTGTGGTTCAACCAATGCAAAAGATACACCGCTTTAAAAAGCCTACTACAGGAACATGGGAGGATCACACCCTCAAATAATGACGAATACCTATCCTACTGTTACTGATTACCTAGTAATAAGCCTGCAGTTCACATTACTCATTTTTCACCAAATTCTTTTGGTGAAGGACGCTTCAGAAACGACCAGCACTGAAGAGCAAACACGTTTGGGTTCTCCACGCATTCTAGACTCTCGAAGAGGTAAGAATTTATTATAGGGGGGCCATTCCCAGGACCTGCTTTTAAACAAGATCCATTACAATTCCAGCATGGAGTTTCTTACATTTTTAGGCAGGCTCAGGCACTTGAGAATACAGGACTGAAAGACAGTTCCTGCCCTTAAGGTACTCAGAGTAAACTGGAGTTGCTGCAAATCATTCTAAAGCAATCCACAACAGAGAGGTAAAATGTGGGAACGTACAGGAAAAAGTGACCAATTGTGAGGCTGAAAAGTGCCTATTTTAGGGGTAGGGGCCCCGCGGCCCTAAAGCGGCTTCCCTTCCCGGGGATTTCAGCTTCGGGGATCGCCCAGCGCCCGGCAGGCACACTTAACATTTTAATCACGCCTCCGCCCCCACTCTCCGAATTCCTTTCCGGCTGCCGACCCGCAGAGTAGTCCCTTCTAGGCTGCCTCAGCTTATCATCCCCCGGTCCGGCCACTTCCCGGCTGCGGCCAGGCAAGCCTCCCAAAGTTTCCTGTGACGCCGCCGTCCGCCTCCAGCCCCATCTCACCCCGGCAGCCCAGGACACCGGCTAGGGAGGAGCAGGTTACCGAGGCGGGGAGAGCGGCACAAACGCGCAGACCTCGGGACTCCACCCGGGCTGGGGGACGAGCCCAGAGGGCGGCGGCCACAGCTCCGCGCCTCTAATCCCAGCGCCCGCAGCCCAGGCTAAGCGCGCGCCCACCCAGCCTAGGGCCCAAGACCTGCCCCTTCGGGGCCGGGGCCAATCGGCCGCTCCCCGCCTCCTGGGAGGTAGTGGAGGAGGGGGTTAGGGGCCGGGCGGCAGCGCCCGCCTTCCGCTCTTGCCCATTGGCTGAGGCCTCAAGGGTGCCCGGAGACCGGAGTACAGCTGGATTGGTTGCAGAGGTTCGTGACAGTGGCGCCTATTGGCTGTGGCAGCCCCCGTGACGCGGGGTGGTGACTGGCTCCGGAGTCTGAGGGGCTCGGGCTTGTCAGGTTCTAGGTAGGTGCGTTTCGCGCCGCCGGCGGCAGGCGCTGTTGCCCGGGGCAACGCGGGGGAAGGGGGGAAGTGGAGGGAAGGCAAGGCTAGAGCGGGGGCAACAATCTCTGCCCGCAGAAGGGCGCCCAGGATTCGGCCCGGGCGTTGTGGGCTGCGCCGAGGCTCTTCCTCCGCCCTCAGCCATCGCCCCCCCATCCCCTGTCCCAGGCTGCAGGGTCACCCGCCCGTCCTCCCGCCCGCTGCGGAGCATTCCTGGTTGGGGCTTGGGCGAGGCTACACACCCAGCCCCACGAGGCCCGCCCCTCCCACCATCCCGGGACCCGAAGGCTGAGGGGGCGGGTGCCGGCGCGAACGGGCTGTGGCGGGCGCAGTGGCTCCGCCCCGTCGCGGGGTCTGGGGGCTGCTAGACGTGAGGTGGGGTGGGGAGGACTGTGGGCAACGCCCAATCTTGCCCGCACCGGCACCTCTTTTTTTCGGCAGCAGTCATCTCCTGGGCGCCGCCCTCCCGCTGGGGGGGCACCCTCAACCCCTTGTGTTCTTCCAATCTCTTCCTGCCTCTGGAGCCCCGCAGTCAGTCTCCCTTGATCCCTTGGTCCTCCCCAGCTCTCCTCCTATGTGTCACCTTCTCCCGCTTTTATCCCCCATCTCATCTTTCTCCTCCTGTCTTGGCTAGAGGTGTCCTCCAAGAGTCTAAACAAGAGATAGGCTCTTAAGTGTGAAGCTAGTGCTGTTGTTGGTCATTTCTGCTCTGTGGTCTCTTTGCCGGTTATTGGGGAGGTGTTTGGAGGCACCTTCGGGGATCCTCTTTCTGCCTTAGAGTTTCTCTTAGGATCGAGTTTCTGAATACGCTCATTGGGTTGTGTTAATAGGGACAGGGTACTTCTTCCACAAATTGAGTTTACTGTGAGGTGGGCACTTTTTACTTTGTACGTTTGCGATTTTGCTATCCACTGCAGTGTAATCCAAAATCTAGCGATTTTGCTATCCACTGCAGTGTAATCCAAAATCTAATAATTTGTTGAGAGTGGTAGTCTTACATTTTTCCTTCGCCTTATGGTTAAAAAAGGAGAAGCTTTTTAATCTTTTTAATTCAGATGAAGTTGCATGTATTAATGGTGATCTCACTATCACTTTGACATAAACTGCTGTAAAGGCGTAGTGCCATTTTCTTTTTCTCCAGATATTTTAAGATGCATTTCTCGGATGAAGTCACCTATATAAAAGTGTAACAGAAAAATCAGTAAGAGAATAGATCAAAACTATTTTAATGATTAAAGATTAGAAAATACTTTTCAATCTACATGTGGAATGAGAACAGGATTAAAAAAAAAGTATTGCAAAATCTGTATAGTGCATTAATTTGTAGTCCTGGTATACTTATGTTGCCTTTAAGAAGACATTTGTAAATAGCTCCAGGTTTGTCAGTCACTGCACCGGAAGGCAGAGTGTATCTTTTTGTTGTTCAGGAAACCTTTTCTGCTAGTACTTTTGAGCCAAGAGTATTATGCTTCCAAAGATGTTGGGAATATATTAAGAGAGTACACAGGCATAGTTCTGTTTTCATCTTTGAAAGATCTTGGGTGAAGATCTGTTTCTCTTCTGCATTGATTGTTGACAGCATTAACATAGTTAAAACTAACATAGTTAAACTACAAAGTTTTAGCATCATCTAAAACTATGTAGTGTCAAGTTTATGGAGCTTCTGCACTACTTCAAAGGTTGATATCGTTAGTCCAAAAGAAATAATTCAGGCTTTGGAAGATAAATCACATTTCATCTTCAGTGTAGATGTTACTATAAATCTGGACTGTGAACATTTCAAATTTGCCAGTTTTTTCTCAACTATTTTACTATGAAAAATTTCAAACAATGCAGAAGAGTCGAGTTGTACCTACCACCTATATATTTAGCAATAATGATTTCAAGACCACTGTTACACAGTAAACATTAAGGAATAGAGGAACTAAAATGATCAAGCTTAAAAAACCAGCATTTGTGACCTGGCACGGTGGCTTATGCCTGCAATCCCAGCACTTTGGGAGGCCGAGGCAGGAGGATCACCTGAGGTCGGGAGTTCAAGACCAGCTGACCAACATGGAGAAACCCCGTCTCTACTAACAATACCTAATTAGCTGGGCGTGGTGGCGCATGCCTGTAATCCCAGCAACTTGGGAGGCTGAGGCAGGAGAATCGCTTGAACCCGGAAGGGGGAGGTTACAGTAAGCCGAGATCACGCCATTGCACTACAGCCTGGACAACAAGAGCGAAACTCTGTCTCAAAAAAAGAAAAAGAAAAAAACCCAGCATACGTATATACATGGATATGTAATATCCATGTATATACACCCTACCAAATTATCATAAGGTGCTTTTTTAAATTTGTAAATGGGAATTATTAAAACTATAGTAACTTAATTACATGAGACTGTTCAAAGCAATCTTGTGAGTGAGTAGAAAGTCATCGTGTTTGTAATCAAGGCTCAAATGAGTAAACTGCATTTTGGTAATCAGAAAAAAGGAAGTTTGATGAATAAATAAAAGTTTTGCTTTAAAATTGGACTCGGGTAAATAGATTATAGTTTTGTACTTGATTTATAAATGAACATTTTTTGGAGGGAAGTCCAAGGAACTATCAATTATGCGAAATTTTGGTAACAAACTTGATAAATTGGATTAATCTTATGTCTGTTCATTTGGAATAAGAATGTACTTTTTTAGGCTGGGCGCGATGACTGACGCCTATAATCCCAGCACTTTGGGAGGCCGAGGCGGGTGAATAACGAGGTCAAGAGATCGAGACCATCCTGGTCAACATGGTGAAACCCCCGTCTTTACTAAAAATACAAAAAATTAGCTGGGCGTGGTGGCGCACGCCTGTAGTCCCAGCTCCTCGGGAGGCTGAGGCAGGAGAATTGCTTGAACCCAGGAGGTGGCGGTTGCAGTGAGCCGAGATCGCGCCACTGCGCTCCAGCCTGGCGCCTGGCGTCGGAGTAAGACTGTCTCAAACAAACAAACAACAACAAAAAAAGAATGTACTTTTGTAATGGAAAAAGCTTACAAATGTGAACTTTCTTTTAGTAGAACTACTTCATGGAGACTGAAGTAATTATCTAGAGACATTGAAGTTAGTATTTCAACAGAACTCAACTCTCTTAGGTGTTGTCTCATGGTTCTGAGGAATATTTTGATATAAAACTTCAATTTATAGTAAAGAAATAAGTGGAAATGGGTAAATTCACACATTTGTATATTTGTAATTTTTCTATACCTGGGAAATTCCTGCACACTTCTTTTAAGTATTTGAATCTTGCTTTTTAGTTTTTGTGTACCCTAAATAGGTTTTTCATACTTACCTCATTCATATAATAATTTCTTAAATATTAAGAGCTATGTCTCAGAATTTATAGATCTCTGGAATGATTTATTATTATTTTCCACATTCTATTTGTCTTTGGCATGCTTATGTATGGTTAACCTATCATGCTATTGAGAGGGGGAACAAGTAGCTCATAGTTTTATAACTTCAGTTGGAGATTCAGTGAATTCAGAAACACTTAGTTTTTTTTTTTTTAAATCAAGGCTCCAATTTTCCCTTCCCTCCCTACCTTCTTCCCTTTTTTACTCCTTTCCTATTTTTATTTGATTATAAAAGTTAAATGCCTTATAATCGATTCAGAAGAAATTGATATAGAGAAGAAAGAGAAGTCACCCGTTATTCTACCATAGTTAATGATTTGGAAACCAACCAAAACTTTGATTTCTTCTGTAATACTCTACCAATTGTTGCAACTTTATGGTTTTCATTTCAGTGTATCTACATTTGCATCAAAATCTGTTAAGAGTTCTGGAACTCAAGGCTGCTACCCTAAATTAGAAGAGGCCTCCTAGATCTGGGGGAAAAATGGAGAAGAATAAATAGAGGATAGATTAGAGTCAGAACAAAGGAATTAGACCTAAGCAGTTACTTTTTCTTATTCTGTAAGTATAATTTTAGTTTACCGTATAAAACTGCTGTATGGCTGACAAAATATGGGGCCATGTTTTTTCTTTAGAATTCAGAATATCTAGGTAAAACAAAGTTTACTTGGTCCTTTTCTATGAATATTTCAGATTTCTCAATTTTTGCAGGGTATTACATAATTCAGCTTTAAAAAATTTAATGTCATGCATAATTTGGAATAATTTCTTAAATATTTGTATTAGATTATTACTAATTTTCAGTCTGTTCATTATCACCATTCATTATAAACTTCATATTGTCACTTTTTTTAGTAGGTATAAAAAGACCGGACATTTTATGTAGGTGTTCCTTACTAGGTTGCAAAGTGTAGTGAAAAGAAGAGCCACGTATTTTAGAATCAGATAATTGGGGTTTTAGTTCCAGTTTCTCTTCTGCGGGATCTTGACAAGTTATTTTATCTCTTTAAGTCATCATTTTCTCATCTGTTACATAGGGATATTAAAATTACTGCACTAGCTTGTTACATAGAAGAAATGAGACAACATAGGTAAGATTTTGGAAGTATTCATCTTCTGTATTCGGTTACTTACATGAGAGCATTGATTTTATCTCCTCTTGTATTAATATGTTTATTATACCATCCTCAAAATCCTTGTTTCAGACATAAGAAATTAAAATATTATGTACATTAAATTTATTTAAGTTGAATGACATTTGCATTTATACAAATAAAACAAATAATTAGAAATATCTCAGATTAGCTGTTCTTTTTATAATGCTTAGATTATTGTATCTCAGTAGGGATAATTATAAATTTACTTTAAATGGTTTTTAACCCCAAAATATGGCCAGTTTGTCTGGATTCCTGATTTATTTTTCTTCTTCCCTGGATGATCATGTTTTTGGATGGTTGCCCTAAGTTCCTTTCATTTAAACCACAGGTATTAGCTACATGTTACTGTCTTAAATCTCTAACTAGTGCTCCCATAACCACATTTTCTCAATCTGTTTAAAATTTAAACTTTATTTTTAAATTTAATAATACCCTTATTTGTATATTAGTTGTATCTTTTCCACCTCCTACTGATATATATGATTATTTTTTAAGGAGCAGTGTTTTACAGATATCCCTATTTCAGATTTCGTGTCCTGTAAGTGTAGGGTTCTGATTCTTAAAAAACATACCATTTAAATGGACAGACCAACCTATAGTTATCCTGTGTAGAGAAGTAAGCAATGAATTGAGTTAGGCGTTGAACTAGAGTCCTTATGTTCTCATCCAGCAGTAAAACAGATTTTGTGATCTAAGTCAGTGTTTCTTATATATTTTTCCCATCCAGGTACAAGATATTTACATGTGTGGCGTATTGCACTGTGTCCACTGTGCAGTTTTCTAGCTTGTGAGCTCTAATTCACTTTCTTTTTCCTATTCAAGAAAGCATATTAGAATGCAGATGATTGAGTGTGAGATCATTATGGGTATAAACTTGAATCTACTCTGATTTATTGGGGAAAGTGAGTCATTAAAAAAATGTGGGCTGGGTACAGTGGCTCATGCCTATAATCACAGTACTTTGGAAGGCTGAAATGAGAGGATCACTTGAGCTTAGAAGTTCAAGAACAGCCTGGATAACATAATGAGACCCCGTCTCTACAAAAAAGTAAACAAAAATCAGCCAGATGTGATGGCATGTGCTTGTACTACTACTCAGGAGGCTAAGGTAGGAGGATTCCTTGAGCCCAGGAGTTCAAGACTGCATTGAGCTATCATAGCAACAGTGTGCTTCAGCCTGGGCAACAGAGTGATTCCCTGTCTCAAAAAAAAAAAGTGTATAAGTATTGTTAGTAACAAATACTGAAGACATACCTTACAATTCTTTAGAGACCCAAGTTATTTCCACATTTTCCTAAAATGAATGTCCCTCTAGTTATTTTTATAATTCTTATAATGCGACAGAAGAAAATATTATTATACTAATTTTATGTAATTAATAGAGTCCTGCATCTAAAAGTTCAAATAGCTTAATGAACATTTAAAAATATATGGGTGACAGTACCTTAGTCTTTATTGTGACTAGAATAACACTAATTATTTTGGAAAAATTGAAGTTAGTTTTCCAGTATACATCATTTTACTTGCAAAAAGGCTATTTCTATAGTGGGACTCACAGTTTTAGGTAAAGTAGAAACAGTACTAGAATTTTATTTTCTAGGCACTTAGAATATAAAAATGCCCTTTACATTGGCTCAGTCAGAAAAGTATCTTTGCATTACTATGAATAGAACTTAAATCACTCATCCTAGTAGAAGTACAATGTATAATATACAGTTCTAAGTGAAGACTTAGAAAAACTATGTTCAGTAGACCTTTTGATATTTGCAAGTGGTATTTCCTGAAACCTTTGTGAATCTAGGATATAACCACTTCCGTAAAATACGGTCAAATTTAGTGGGAAGATTTAAATGATCCCTTCAGACTTGTACAGTCCTGTAAGTAGGACCCGAGTCATTAAAACTATTAATTTTTTTGCTTCTGAAATGAAGGCTAGACAACCTTGCATTACATTATTTGTATACAGGCAAATGTTCTTATTCTTGACCCTTGTATACTTATGGTTTGAATAAAAGAGCATTTATGGCTTAATCACAAAGCTTCCTGCATTGTCACAATGGTTAGTCCTTGGTTGCTGTAATGCTTTCTGTATGCTGCTGTTTCTTGGATGTTTTCTTCTTGGAGTTGAATATTTCTGTAGTATGTGTCCTGTGGGCTCTCTTGTTAGTTTCACATTATACAAATAAAAGTGCATTTGACACTTCTAGCAGTGTTTAGTTTTGATAAAAAATGGGTCAATAGCCACCCTAGCAGCTATACCGTATCTTGTTTCATGAAAATATATGGTGTTGGCTGGGTGCTGTGGCTCACCCCTGTTATCCCAGCACTTTGGGAGGCTGAGGTGGGTGGATCACCTGAGGTCAGGAGTTTGAGACCAGCCTGGCCAACACGGTGAAACCCTGTCTCTACTAAAAAAATATAAAAATTAGCTGGGCATTGTGGCACATGCCTGTAATCCCAGTTACTTGGGGGGCTGAGGCGGGAGAATTGCCTGAACCTGGGAGGCAGAGGTTGCAGTGAGCCGAGATTGCCCCATGGCACTCCAGTGTGGGTGACAAGAGCGAGAAATTCCGTATTAAAAAAAAGAAAATATATGGTATCTTGACTTTCTCTTGAATTATAGTTCTTTTAGACTTACGTGGTTTCTATGTACATTCCTATATAGGTTAACCATCATTTTAATTTTCACTAAGGTTTTGCAAACTTTGCTTTACCAGGAACAAAGGAAATATTTTCAGGCATCACCTTTTTTCTTTGTTTCAGTATAGAATTATGTGATGGACTTTCTAATATGGCAAACCCAGTCACTGTCACATTTCCCATCCATTCTGAATTTACTGCAAATTTATATATTTGGCTAAGTACCATTACTTTGTGATGCCTGTCTACTTTTTATATATTTAATAAATTTGCTATAATAGAGAAATTAAGGGGAACTAAACAATGTAGTTTCAGATAATTATTAATGATAACTTATAATGATAATATGTAATCACTTAATTATGGATCCATATAACCTATTAGTAATATGATAATATATAATTAATTAATGGTATGTCAGTATTCCAGTTTTTTGCAAGCATTTATGTTGGGGATGATGTGTAAGAATCTTTATGTAGATTTATAAATGATAGAAACTTTTTACAAAGCAGGAAGCCAGTTCTTTCCTCCTACTCCCACACACATTTTTTGTTTTGTTTTTGTTTATATATAGTTCTTTTTTTTCTCCTCCTCAACATTTTAGCTTCTCAGGTAGAAACAGTTTCTGTCAATATAAGTCTTAAGTCTTTTAGTAAATTACACGGATTCAGATATATCATAATGGTGGTGGCACTAACATTTCTTTAGTGCCTACAAAAGTGCAATGCACTTTTGTACATTTCTTTTGATTTTATGAATTTGATGACTTGAATTTTCTTTTTGTGATCTGGAACCAATATTAGGTCATATCATTTATCCAAGGAGACCGAGTTATAAAATGATATTGGGATTTGAACTTGGGTATTTCATACTCTAAACCTGAAATAAATATAAATGGTAAAAGTCTAAATATAGTAAACTATTAATGTCTTGGATTTAGTAGAAGTTTCAGCTATTTGGGAGCAATTCTGAAGGTCTGTTTTGAAATATTTGCAGTTTTGCTGAGATGACTTCTTATTAGAAGCAAGACCCTAAAATATTCATGCTCCTGGCTAACCGTCTTGTGTCTATATCTTATTATTTATTTATATTATACTTTTAGTTCTGGGGTACATGTGCAGATCGTGCAGGTTTGTTACGTAGGTATACACAAGCCATGGTGGTGGTTTGCTGCATCCATCACCCCATCATCTACATTAGGTATTTCTCCTAATGCTATCCCTTCCCTATCCCCCCTCCCCCTGCTCTTCTTCCTCTAGTCCCCTAACCCCCCAGGCCCAGTGTATGATGTTCCCCTCCTTGTGTTTGTGCGTTCTCATTGTTCAACACCCGCTTATGGGTGAGAACATGCGGTGGTTGGTTTTCTGTTCTTGTGTCAGTTTGCTGAGAATGATGGTTTCCAGTTTTATCCATGTCTCTGCAAAGGACATGAACTCATCTTTTTTTTTGTGGCTGCATAGTATTCCATGGTGTATATGTGTAGGGAAAGAATTTTTACCTGTTGCATAGGAAAACTCATGGCACACAGATAGCTTAGTAGGCTTTCAGCAAATATTTGTTGGACAAATTAACAAAAAATAATGTGTCCCCTTAAGTGACCATTAACTCTGAAACTCTGATGGGACTGAGAATACCCTGCTTGCAAACAAGCAAGTTACCTTGCCATACTTTTATATACATGACATTAATAGAAGAGCCCTGGGTCAGAGACTCAGAGGGTTTCTTACAGCAAAAGCAGTTGCCAGAGAAATATCTTAGCGCTGGGTCTCCCTGCTGCATCTCTGTGACAGAGCAATGTGATGAGGGTGAGACGTCTACCCACACATGCAGCAAATTTGCATCACAGGAGAGGAGCCTTGAAATTAGGAGACTCCAAGCTTGTATAGGGTGTTGGCACATCTGCCATCCTCCCCTGTAGAACGAGAGAGATTACTGATTAAGCGCATCTCTTCCAGAGGTGAGGGAGAAGGTATCTTTAGGTTTCTTACCCTAGAATATAAGTAGTTGCTTCCAGGGAGGGGAGGGAGAGGGCTTAATTTCTCCAAAGCTTTTTGGAGGTTTCTATCTTTAGGGAGATACTATCTTTAGCTTCCAAGGCTGTCTGTTATGCAAATATCCATTTGTAGTACATTTTTCTCAGAAGATTCTGTGCAGGAATATAAGAAATGCAGAGTGAATTGTTTCCCTGCAGTAATTTTGAATTTCAGCAGTTAACATCTATTTACTTCTGAACTCAGATTTAGGGACAAAATATTTTCAGACATTTCTCTAGTTCTTTTCTCTTGGTTCTTTGTTTAGGTTGCGTGATTGTCCAGTAGGTACTTAACGTCTTTCAGTTTAGCAACCTTGGCTGAAAGATATCTTTCCTTCTTGATTAGCTTCTGGAAAAAATGTTGGGCTTCAGTATTATCTGTCCAATTTAGGTAATGTACCTATTCCTGAACTACTGCATGTGAGAGGGAATATGCTCATTTCCCAGACCTGGGTTTTGTTCCTACCCCAGAAACATTAGAATGCTAGTGATTAATGCCACCCAAACCATGTGGGTTGATGATAAGAAGATAGTTTGGGAAAATAAAATTAAGATGCTGCTACCAAAAGAAAGGGAGATAGATGCTTCAGAGTAAAAAAACCACACAGGTCTGTTACTTACATGCACATGCAACTCACGTTTAAAAAAATAGAATCTTACCATATATAACTACTTTGTCTATTTTTCACCTATCACATATCATGAATAAGAAACTTTCTTCGAAAACATAATTTTAAATTGTTGTAAAAGTATACTTAAATTCATTGTTTAAAATAGATATTTGGTAAATTCATTGTTTAAAACAGACACTTGGTTTATCAGAATTGGGTTTTGAAAAACTAAGGGGATATTTATTAGAGAAGTGGGGAGAGCAGAGATGAGAAGGAGAAGTAGATCCAGGACTAGGGTAAGGCAACAGAGTTGCCTAAGGACACAAAATGTGAGACATAATCACTTTTAGGGTCATGCAACTGCAGGGTGGCACTTGCATGATCCTGAGAGTATCTCCTTAAATTTTGCACCCCAGGTATTTCTCTTGCATCACCCTAGTCCCATTTGTGAAGAGAAGCATATTTTAAGAATAGGAACTGCTTTTAGACTATGAATGTGAGTTAGAGATGATAGTATGTGTAACCGAGGAAGTTGGTGGGGAAGATTAAGGTACACTAGAAAGTAGTAATTATGCATTTTCAACTGTTATGTGTGGAAACCTTTGCTGAGTCTAGTAAGCATGATAATACCTTTGAAGTAACACAAGGAATATAATTTTTTTGATTCATGGCTTTATAGTAGTTTGATTTTTAAAAAGTTCCATTTAGAGATGCCACCAAAAAAAGTTGTTACTTTTAACCCACATCATTTCAATATCAAAGAAAAATGCTTTTTATTTCATTGAAAAATAAAAATTACAGAAAAGCCTGAGTTGGAGATTGAGGCATAATACAGGGGTGCTTTGACTAGCTGGCTTTCTTTGCTCTTTGCTTTGCTTCCTTTCTTTCTTTCTTTTTTTTTTTTTTTTTTTGACAGGGTATTGCTCTCTTACCCAGGCTGGAGTACAGTGGTGCTATCACAGCTCACTGCAGCCTTGACTTCCTGGGCTCAACTGATCCCTCTGTCTCAGTTTCCTGAGTAGCTGGGACTACGGTTGACTAACTTTCCTGAGCAAGAAACTTGACACTGCTCAATATTAGGAATGGAATCTCAGTTGAATAATTGTCTTTCTTTAACTTAGGACTGTGGAAATAACTATTTTCATAGCAAAGTGAGAGACCAGAACAGGGAATTCTAAGTAACGCTACTATCTTTGCTGACAGAGAAGAGAGTTTAAACATTTTTAATATGAATTGGATGATCCAGTGATTTTTGGGTTTATCTTTGGAGTAGAATTGAATGTATATATAAAGTGTTTTGTTCCTCAGAAAGCTGTATGAGTAATACTGTTTACTGAACTCTACCCTGGGGGTTTAATTAAAGATGATATATTGAAAGCAGTATAAAAGTGAAGTCATGACTGAATTTTTTTCTTTTTTTTGAGACAGGGTCTCACTCTATTGCCTAGGCTGGAGTGCAGTGGCACACTCATTGTTCACTGCAGCCTCAACTTTCTGGCCTCTGGTGATCCTCCCACCTTAACTTCTCAAGTAGCAGGGACTACAGGTACATGCCACCATGCCATAATTTTTGTATTTTTTTTTTGTAGAGATGAGCTCTCACTATGCTATCCAGGAGGGTTTGGAACTCCTAGACTCAAGTGATCCTCCTGCCTTGGCCTCTCAAAGTGCTGAGGTTACTGGTATGAGCCACCTTATCTGGCCATCATTAAAATTTTTATATTTAAAAATAATTTTGTCATGAATTTTATCATTTTATATAACAACTCTTGTTGAAGCCTAACTTTACACCAAAGTGTACAAATCAGAGGAAACCATAATTCATTTTGGAATTTCATTCATTTGGTAGTCACTTGTTTGATGGCTACTGTGTTCCAGGTATTTTGCAAGCTGCTGTATTAAGATAGAAATTTCTTTCTCAATCATGTCACAGTTTTGTGGAAGAAGAGAAATCTATTAACACTTTAATTATATGTAGATTAGATTTCCAACCAATTCTAGCTTTAGGAGCTTTGCTATATCTAGAAGGGAATAAAATAATTTCCTGGGGACAAAGGCACTCTTTGGAAATGGTTAAAATATTAGGAAAGTAGACTTGGAGAATATGCCTGACATACTGTGTTTGATCTGTTTCCTGACCAGAAGGAAAGGAGTAATCTTGTTGGTAACATTTATGGAATGTCATCTGATTCACGTGAAAGTCAAGGAAGTAGGGGAAATGACGGGAAACAGAATAGGCAAACAAACAAACAAAAAGAGCTTGGAAGAAGGGAAGAGCTTATGATAAACCAGGAAGATGAGATTAAAAATAGGAGGATACAAGCAAAAAGTGAGAAGTTGTAACAGGGCTGTAAACTGCATATATTGACATCAGTGATAAAGGAGAGAGTCAGTGACCAAAAAACCTCTCAGAAGCGTTCACAGTTTTTAAGAACTGAGGGGAGAACAGTTAATTCAAGGGTCATACTTTGGCATACTGAAGCATATGAGGCAGAAGCCAGATGCGGTGGCTCACGCCTACCAGCACTTTGGGAGGCCGAGGCAGGCCGATCACCTGAGGTCAGGAGTTCAACACCAGCCTGGCCAACATGGTGAAATCCTGTTTGTACTAAAAATACAAAAATCAGCTGAATGGCACATGCCTGTAATCCCAGCTATCTGGGAGGCTGAGACACAATAAATCACTTGAACCTGGGAGGCAGAGGCTGCAGTGAGTCAAGATCATGCCATAGCACTCCATCCTGGGCGACACAGTGAGATTCCATCTCAAACAAACAAAGCATATGAGGCAAAGAAAGTTTGTGTTTGCTGGGGGAATCCTTCCCCAACCTTCCCCAGCCTTTGGAAAAGTTTTTCTTATGTACTAAATTACTAGTTTAGCCTATAATAATATTTTAACAAGCATAATCACTGGCTTCTTCTGATGCCTTTCAAACTGGTTTTTGAGACAGTGTCTTGCCCTGACACCCAAGTTGAAGTGCAGTGGCGTAATCATGGCTCACTGCAGCCTCAAACTCCTTGGCTAAGTAATCTTCCCACCTCATCTTCCCAGATAGCTGGGACTACAGGTGTGTGCCACCATGCATAACTAATTTTTAAACTTTTTGTAGAGACTGGGTTTCAGTATATTGCCCAGGCTGGACTTGAACTCCTTGACTCAGGCCATCCTCCCAGTTTGGCCTCCCAAAGTGTTGGGATTACAGATGGGAGCCACTGTGCCTGGTGTGTTTCAAACCTGAAGTTAGTTTTATGATGTAAAAATGGAGAAAAACATGAATTATCTCTTGAAAACTGAGGGAACAGATTGGAGGAGAAGGTAAAAATACATTACTCTTTTGGAAAGTTAGAGAAAGATAGGGGAGAGAGTAAGCAATGGATAGATAAGTACGTGTAGCATTCTTAATGTAGCAATTGTCATAAGCTGCCACAGTTGATTTCCAGGAATAGCCAAGTATACTGAAAGTGTACATTTTAATCTCTTTATCTGTAGTGAACAGTTCTGACTTCTTGAATTTCTTCTTGCAGCTCATGTTTTTTGGCTAGACGTATGATCATTTTCGCTAGACTTCACTGGACGTTTTCTCAAGTGTCTTCTTCGTCCCTAACGTGTGACATCTCAGCATGGAGTCGCTACTTTAGCTAAGGCATGACCAGCAATGAACAGTAGTAAGGTAGGAATACTTTACTCTTCTTAGTAAGTTACTAAAACATTTTTTATTTTGGGTCTCTGAAGTTGTGACTTGTCTTGATTTTGTAGTATTCTTTATGTTAGATTATTCTCCTATGTAGGCTATGATCATTTTGTATTTGTGTTTATTTATTTTTTGCTTGTCATTTATCTCAGTGATTTTATCTCATTTGTGACATAATTATTTTTCTCAACTAACACTTATAATTAGCAGAACCCCAATCTATATCTCTTCCTCAGCCTGTGTGCCCACCAGTCCTATGTTTTACCACTTGGCACCAAACTGAACATACCATATTTTTCTTCTCAAATACTTGCACTTTGTTCTGGTTTCTGTATTTCCATTAATAGCATTGTTAACCTCATTGTCAAATCACATATTCATTAACTATTTCATTAATTCATTTGAGGTACATTGGTATTCTTCTAAGTATCATACAATATGCTGCTTCAGTGAATATAATGATGAATAAGCTGGATGTTCCGTCCTTATTTTCACCCTTACGTTCTGGGATAGGGGACAGGTTAAAAAATAAATTGACAAAACAATTATGAATTATACTACAATTTTTTAAGGAAAGCACAAACACAGATAATTTGGAAATGAGGGGGTGGAATCTACTTTAGTTAGGTTCATATAAGGCTCCTCTGAGGGGTTGATATTTAAGATGAGACCTATTTTATGAGAAGGAGCTATTTAAAGAGTGAGTAGTGTATGTGTGTTGGGGCAGGGGAAGAGAGTTGTTTTTGATTGGAAGAGCATTCTCATTAGAAGGAATACTGTGTGCAGAGACCCTGAATGAGGAACCAAGAAATACCAGTGCGGTTGACATAGTGAAAGAGGCAGATGTGTGTAGGAAGAGGTTATACAAATATTTAGGGCTTTGAAGGTTTTGGCCTAAAGTTTTCATTTTGTATCATTTTATATACTATGTGAGACATGGACTGGTTGAAATGAAAGTGAAAGCTGGCTTTTAGGAGCTGAGGTAAGATAGTGGTGGCCTGCATGATGGTGGTAGCAATAAGAGCAAGATGGATGGATTAGAGATGCATTTTTTGTGTGTGTTTTTTTGAGACAGAACTCATAGGACTTATATTTTGTTTGGGCATGGAAAGAAAGAGAGAGAACATACTCAAGGATGACTTCAAGAATTTTGGTTTTTGAGCAGCTGATTAAAAGCTGATATACAGAAACCTTTTAGAAAACTATCCTGTTAACTGATGGATTGCTTATTTTACTAAAAGGCAATTAGCTATAGTGCTAGAAATAATATTAGTGCTGGAAATAAAGCATCTGGCAAATTTGTAATATATACTAGTTATTACTTTATTTTGCCTTTTTTCCCACTGATAATTAGTTTAGTATGATTTAATTTTGTTTTGTTTTGTTTTGAGATGGACTTTCACTCTTGTTGCCCAGACTGAAGTGCAATGGCATGATCTTGGGTCACTGTAACCTTCACCTTCCGGGTTCAAGCAATTCTCCTGCCTCAGCCTCCCGAGTAGCTGGGATTACAGACATGCACCATCACACCCAGCTGATTTTGTATTTTTAGATAGATGGAGTTTCTCCATGTTTATCAGGTTGGTCTTGAACTCCCAACTTCAGGTGATCCACTTGCCTTGGCCTCCCAAAGTGCTGGGATTACAGGCATGAGCCACCGCACCTGGCCTTGTATGATTTTTAATTAATTATGAGTTGAATTTTATGTGACTTCAGAGTCTTTCTGGAAGTGAAAATAATTGGTCTGTATTTTTATACTGAGTTTTAAGTCTACTCTCCCTTGTGCTCTTTTAAAAGAGATAATTGTTTTAAGATTTTTGGCTAATCTGAACTTTTCCCAGACTGTTTTTCAAAGTTCTAATATGTAATTTTATTATTATTTTATTTTGAAGATTTTCTTTTTTATTTCTTTGTGGGACAGAGTCTCGCTGTATTGCCCAGGCTGGAGTGCAGTTGCTCAATCACAGCTCACTGCAGCCTTGAGACAAAGACAGAGTTTTGTTAGGTTGCCTAGGCTGGTCTCCTGAGCACAAGCCATCCTCCCACCTCAGCCTCCCAAAGTGTTGGGATTACAGCTGTGAGCTACAGTGCCTGGCCTATTTGGAGATTTTCAAGCATCCCATCCTTAGATGTATGTCATACTAACCTCACTTGAAAGCATCTAGCTTGTCTAAATTCCTAGGAAGTTCATTTATTATCTTTTTGGTTTTAAAGCTTCATCAGAGGATATTTATATTCAACTTCTTAGGGTTGTTATTTTAGGTGTAAAATGAAATGGAATAAACATTAAAATAAATCTATGTATTATTTGTTTCTTCTAAATTCATCAGTACTCCTATGTTTCATTTTTTCTCTGAAGAATTTTTTTTTTTTTTTAAGATGGAGTCTCAGTCTGTCACCTAGGCTGGAGTGCAGTGGCGCAATCTCAGCTCACTGTGGCCTCTGTCTCCCAGGTTCAAGCAATCCTCTGCCTCAGCTTCCCGAGTAGCTGGAATTACAGGCTCCTGCAACCATACCTGGCTAATTTTTGTGTTTTTAGTAGAGACAGGGTTTTACCATGTTGGCCAGGCTGGCCTTGAACTCCTGATCTCATGATCCACACACTTTCGCCTCCCAAAGTGCTAGGATTACAGGCGTGAGCCACTGCACCCGTCCCTCTGAAGAATTTTTCACATATTTTCTCAAAAAAGAGTTAGTAGTTGTTTGTGTTCTATATAAAAGGCATTTGGTTGTCTGTTTTAACTATCTTATTTTTATCCTTACAACAGTTCTATTTTTTCTTCTTTGCATATGGTTATCTTTTGAGGTTTAGAACTGAGAGGTACTACTAGAATAATGGGATTGTATAACTGAAAAATGCCTTGGAGATTATTCCACTTCCTTCTCCTTTAGCTGGGACCTAGAGAGGTTCTGTGATCTGCCCAAGATCATGTAGCTGGTTTTCATGATTGCTGAGACTAGTGCTGCTTTAATTCATTATGCTACAAACTGGCCTCCTCTCATGCTTTCTCTGTTTCTCTCCTTTCAACATTCATTTTGAAAATGTTCAGTGCTACATCAAAATTGAATGTATTGGACAATGAATACCTATGTTACCATTTATCTAGACTCACTGTTAACATTTTGCCACATTTTCTCTTTTTACATATTTATATATTTAAAAAATCATTTGAAACAATGTTAAAGACATCAGAATAACTTAAAACTTTTAGCATGCAGATCCTAAGAAAATTGATAATTTTCTACACAATTATAGTACCAATGTCATATATAAGAAAATAACCATTAACATTAAGAATATATTTGTCTTAGTTCGTTTTGGCTGCTATGAGAAAATACCTGGGACAGGGTAATTTATAAACGATGGAAATTTATTTCTCATAGTTATGGAGTCTAGGAAGTCCAACATCAAGACATCAGCAGGTTTAGTGTCTGGAGGAGGCTTGTTCTTCATAGATGTTCCTTTTTGGTGACGTCATGACAGGAGGGATGGAACTGCGAAGGGAGAGTGCAGCTCTCTGTAGCTTCTTTTATAGGGCATTAATTCTATATATGAGTATAGATCGTTCATGGCCTAATCACCTCCTGAGGGCCCCTACTCTTAATACTGTCACCTTGGGGTTAAGTTGAATTTTGGAGGGACACATACATTCAAACCATAATAATGTTTAATGCAGTGGTTCATATTCAGATCTCCCCAGTTATCCCTAAATATATATATATATTTGTTACAGGATTCAGATAGGTTTCATGGATTGCATTTGGTTCTTATGCCTCTTTATTCTCTTTTATTTTCAAACAGCTGCTGGCTTTTTTTTTTTTTTTCCCAGTGATCTGTATTTTCAGGGATAAAATTTGTATGT
>NW_016107361.1:4896096-4944372 GCF_001604975.1 Cebus imitator | reverse complement strand
GTTAAGTTGAATTTTGGAGGGACACATACATTCAAACCATAATAATGTTTAATGCAGTGGTTCATATTCAGATCTCCCCAGTTATCCCTAAATATTTATCTCTATTTGTTACGGGATTAAGTTAGTTTTCATGGTTTGCATTTGGTTTTTATGCCTCTTTATTTTCTTTTATTTTCAAACAGTTTTTTTTTTTTTTTTTTTTTTTCCCTGTGATCTGTATTTTCAGGGATAAAATTTGTATGTACTTAACATCTCTTCTGGGAATTGCCTGGTTTCTTAGAGTACTATTCATTTAAAATTTATTTGCAGTTTGCTTTTTTGTTTAAATTCTCTGAGATAGCTGGAGATAACATTGTCATTTCCAAGCTTTTTTTTCCGAAACATAATTTCACCTTTAAATATACACTGCATTGGCTGAGGTTTTTCTAATTGGTTGCATTTAGTTAAAGATAAGAAAACTGGGAGATGTATGTTGGACTTGATCTGCTGGCACTAGTCAGCAATTGAAATTCAAGGAGTTCCTCCTCTATCCTCCATTGCCTATACCCACCTTCAAAGCAGGAATTCTATCTAGGAATATGTATCTATTAATAGTAGCTTTGGACATTATAAAGCAGTGGCAGTGTAGTCTTTAAAAAATGCAAACTTTCAAGTCAAATAGATTAAAATGCAAATGATGTGTAAGTAAGTACACAGAGACCCTCAGAACTAAGCACAATAAGAAAAGATTTAATTAAATACCTTCTTTCTCTGGTACTTGTGTAGAACTGTCACTCAGTGAGTGTTCTCTTTTACCTTCTTTCCTTTTGAGTTTCATAGATTTGGTAGGTTTTCTTTGAGAAGTGTATGAAATTAGGAACAAGTGTAGCTCTTTTTGGGAGGATGTGGGATAACTTTTAAGCAGGATATTTATTTTTATTTATTAATTTTTTCTTTATTATTTTAAGTTCAGGGATACATATGTAGGATATGCAGGTTTATAATATACGTAAACGTGTGCCATGGCGGTTTGCTGCACAGACCATCCCATCACCTAGGTATTAAGCTCAGCATTCATCATTCTTCCTGATGCTCTCCCTTTCCCCATTCCCCTGCTGCCCCACAGGTCCCAGTATGTATTGTTCCCCTCACTGTGTTCATGTGTTCTCATTGTTCAGCTCCCACTTAATAGGTGAGAATATGTGGTATTTTGTTTTCTGTTCCTGCATTACTTTGCTGACGGTTATGGCTTCCAACTCCATCCATGTCCCCTCCCTTTTTTTTTGAGAAGGATCCTAACTCTGTCACCAGGCTGGTGTGCAGTGGTGCCATCAACCTCCACCTCCAAGGTTCAAGCGATTCTCCTGCTTCAGCCTCCCGAGTATCTGGGATTACAGGCACATGCCACCATGCCTAGCTAATTTTTGTAATTTTAGTAGGGATGGGGTTTCACCATGTTGCCTAGGGTGGTCTTGATCTCCTGACCTCGTGATCTGCCCACCTCAGCCTCATGAAGTGCTGGGATTACAGGCATGAGCCACTGCACCTGGCCAATGCATGTCCTTTCAAAGGATGTCATCTTGTTCCTTTTTATGGCTGCATAGTTTTCCATGGTGTATATGTACCACATTTTCTTTATCCATTTTATCATTGATGGGCATTTAGGTTAATTTCATATCTTTGCTATTGTGAATAGTATGGGAGTGAACGTATGTGTGCATGTATCTTTATAATAAAATATCGGGTATATATCCAGTAATGGGATTGCTGGGTCAAATGGTATTTCTGTCTCTAGGTCTTTGAGGAATTGCCACACTGTTTCTACAATGGTTGAACTAATTTGCACTCTCACCAACGGTGTAAAAGCATTCATTTTTCTCCACAACTTCACCAGCATCTGTTGGTTTTTGACTTTTTAATAATAGTCATTCTGACTGTTGTGAGTTGGTATCTCGTTGTTTATTTATTTTACTTTAAGTTTTGGGATTCATGTGCAGAATGTGCAGGCTTATTACATAGGTATATGTGTGCCATGGTGGTTTGCTGCACCTATTGACCCGTACTCTAGGTTACCTCTCCTCACTCCCCAAACCCCAACAGGCCCTGGTGTGTGTTGTTCCCCTCCCTGTGTCCATGCGTTCTGATTATTCAGCTCCAACAGGCTCTGGTGTGTGTTGTTCCCCTCCCTGTGTCCATGCGTTCTGATTATTCAGCTCCCACTTATGACTGAGAACATTCGGTGTTTGGTTTTCTGTTCCTGGGTTAGTTTGCTGAGGATAATGGCATCTAGCTTCATCCAAGTCCCTGCAAAAGATATGATCTCATTTATTTTTATGGCTGCCTAGTATTCCATTGTATATATGTACCATATTTCTTTATCCAGTCATTTATTGATGGGCATTTGGGTTGGTTCCATGACTTTGTTATTGTAAATAGTGCTGCAATAAACGTGTGTGTGTGTGTGTGTGTGTGTGTGCCTTTATAGTGGAATGATGTATATTTCTTTGAGTATATACCCAATAATGGGATTGCTGGGTCAAATGGTATTTCTGGTTCTAGATCCTTGAGGAATTGCCATACTGTCTTCTACAATGGTTGAATTAATTTACATTCCCAGCAGCAGTGTAAAAGCATTTCTATTTCTCCACAGCCTCGCCATTATCTATTGTTTCTTAACTTTTTAAGAATCACCATTCTGACTGGCATGAGAGGGTATCTCATTCTGGTTTTGGTTTGCATTTCCTTAATGATCAGCGATGTGGAGGTTTTTTCATATGTTTGTTGGCTACATAAATGTCTTCTTTTGAGACGTGTCTGTTCATATCCTTTGCCCACTTTTAGGTCCTTTTTCTTTTTCTTGTAAATGTTTTATGTTGTAAATTCTGGATATTAGATAATAGTCAGATGGGTAGATTGCAAAAATTTTGTCCCATTCTGTTGCCTGTTCACTCTGATGATAGTTTCTTTTGCTGTGCAGAAGCTCTTTAGTTTGATTAGATCCCATTTGTCAGTTCTGGCTTTTGTTGCAATTGCTTTTGGTATTTTCATGATGAAGTCTTTGTCCATGCCTATGTCCTGAATGGTATTGCCTAGGTTTTCTGCTAGAATTCTTACGGTTTTTGGTTTTACATTTAAGTCTTTAATCCATCTTGAGTTAATTTTTGTATGTGGTGTAAGGAAGGAGTCCAATTTCAGTTTTTTGCATATGGCTAGCCAGTTTTCCCAGCACCATTTATTGAATAGGAGATCCTTTCCCCATTGCTTGTTTTTGTCAGATTTGTCAAAGATCAGATGGTTGTAGATGTGTGGTGTTATTTCTGTGGTCTCTGGTCTGTTCCATTTGTCTGTATATCTGTTTTGGTATCAGTACCATGCTGCTTTGGTTACCGTAGCCTTTTAGTATGGTTTGAAGTCAGGTAGTGTGATGCCTTCAGCTTTGTTCTTTTTGCTTAGGATTGTCTTGGCTATATAGGGTCTTCTTTGATTCGATATGAAATTTAAAGTAGTTTTTTTCTAATTCTGTGAAGAAAGTCAATGGTAGCTTAATGGGAATAGCATTGAATCATAAATTACTTTGGGCAATATGGCCATTTTCACCATATTGATGCTTTCTATCCATGAGGATGGAATATTTTTCCATTTTTTTTGTGTCTTTTCTTATTTCCTTGAGCAGTGGTTTGTAGTTTTCCTTGAAGATGCCCTTCACATCCCTTGTTAGCTATATTCCTAGGTATTTTATTTTCTTTGTAGCAGTTGCAAATGAGAGTTCATTCATGATTTGGCTCTCTGCCTGTCTGCTGTTGGTGTAAACATTGTTTTTGTATATTAAGACTTTGCTGAAGTTGCTTATCAGCTTAAGGAGTTTTGGGGCTGAGACAATGGGATTTTCTAAATATAAAATCATGTCCAGAGACAGTTTGACTTTCTCTTTGCTTGTATGAATACCCTTTATTTAATATCCAGCCAAACTAAGCTTCATAAGTGAAAAAGAAAATCCTTTCCCAACAAGCAAATGCTGAGAGATTTGAGCAGAGACAATTTGACTTTCTCTCTTCCTATTTGAATACCTTTATTTCTTTCTTTTTTTTTTTTTTTTTTAAAGATGGGGTTTCACCATGTTGGTCAGACTGGTCTTGAACTCCCAACCTCAGGGGATCTGCCTGCCTTGGCCTCCAAAGTACTTGGATTACAGGCATGAGCCACCACTCCCAGCCTATTTCTTCCTCTTGCCTAATTGCCCTGGCCAGAACTTCCAGTACTGTATTGGATAGGAGAGGTGAGAAAGGGCATCCTTGTCTTGTACCAGTTTTCAAAGGGAATGCTTCCAGCTTTTGCCCTTTTTTATATGATGTTGGCTGTGGGTTTGTCTTAAATAGCTGTTATTATTTTGAGATATGTTCCATCAATACCTAGTTTATTGAGAGTTTTCCACATGAAGGGATGTTGAATTTTATCAAAAGTTTTTTTCCTGTATCTGTTCAGGTAATCGTGGTTTTTTTTCCTTTATTTCAGTTTATGTGATCAATTATGTTTATTGAGTTGTATATATTGACCAGCCTTTCATCCCAGGGATGAAGCCAACTATAAACTTTTTGATGTGCTGCTGGATTCAGTTTGCCAGTATTTTATTAACGATTTTTGCATCGATGTTTATCAGGGATACTGGCATGAAATTTTCTTATTTTGTTATGCCTCTTCCTGGTTTTCCTATCAGGGTGATGCTGGCTTCATAAAATGAAGTAGGGAGGAGTTCCTCCTTTTTAATTGTTTGAAATTGTTTCAGAAAGAATGATAGCAGCTCCTGTTTGTATTTCTGGTAGAATTTGGCTGTCAGTCTGTCTGGTCCTGGAATCTTTTGATTGGTAGGCTATTAATTACTGCGTCAATTTCAAAACTTGTTACTGGTCTATTCAGGGATTTGACCTCTTCCTGGATTAGTCTTGGTAGAGTGTATGTGTCCAGGAATTTATCTGTTTCTTCTAGATTTTCTTTTCCTTTTTTCCTTTTCTTTTTTTTTTTTTGCATTCAGGTGTTTATAATATTCTCTGATAGTAGTTTGTTATTTCTGTAGGGTCAGTGGTGATAACCCCTGTATCATTTTTTATTGTGTCTATTTGACTCTTCTTTTTTCTTTATTAGTCTAGCTAGTGGTCTATCTATTTTGTTAATTAAAAAAAAACAAAAACAAAACAGTTTCTGGATTCATTAATTCTTTTGAATGGTTTTTCATGTCTCTGTCTTCTTCAGTTCTGCCCTGATCTTAGTTATTTTTTGTTTTCTGCTAGCTTTTAGATTAATTTGCTCTTGCCTCTCTAGCTCTTTTAATTGTAATGTTAGTGTGTTGATCTGAGATCTTTCTAGCTTTCTGATGTGGGCATTTAATGCTACAAATTTACTTGACACTACTTAGCTGTGTCTGAGAGATTCTGGTACATTGTCTCTTTGTCCTCAATGGTTTCAAAGAACTTCTTGATTTCTGCCTTAACTTTAGTATCTACCCAGTAGTCAACTCAGGAGCAGGTTGTTCAATTTCTGTGTAATTGTGTGGTTTTGAGTGAGTTTCTTAATACTGAGTTCTAATTTGATTGCACTGTGGTCTGAGAGGCTGTTTGTTAAGATTTCAGTTCTTTTGCATTTGCTGAGGAGTTTTTTACTCCCAATTATGCGGTCAGTTATATGTGGCACTGAGAAGAATGTGTATTCTGTTGATTTAAGCTGGAGAGTTCTGTAGATGTCTTTTAGATCCACTTGATCCAGAGGTAAGTTCAAGTCCTGAATATACTTGTTAATTTTCTGTTTCGTTGATCTGTCTAATATTGACAGTAGGTTATTAAAGTCCTCCCCCTTATTCTGTGGGAGTCTAAGTCTCTTTGTAGGTCTCTGAGAACTTGTTTTATGAATCTGGGTGCTCCTGAATTGGGTGCATATATATTTAGAATAGTTAGCTCTCTTCTTGTTGAATCAATCCCTTTACCATTGTGTAATACCCTTCTTTGTCTCTTTTGATCTTTGTTGGTTGAAAGTCTGTTGTGTCAGAGGTTAGGATTGCAGCTGCAGCTTTTTTGGCTTTCCATTTGCTTGGTGAATTTTCCTCCATCCCTTTATTTTGAGCCTGTGTGTATCTTTTCCTGTGAGATGGGTCTCCTGAATACAGCATACCAATGAGTCTTGACTGTTTATCCAATTTGCCAGTCTGTGTCTTTTGATTGGGGCATTTAGTCTATTTACATTTAAGGTTAGTATTGTTATGTGTGAGTTTGATCCTGTCATCATGATGCTAGCTGGTTATTTTGCACACTAGTTGATGCAGTTTCTTCATAGTGTCATTCGTCTTTATATTTTGGTGTGTTTTTGCATGGCTGGGACTGGTTTTTCCTTTCCTTACTTAGTGCTTCTTTCAGGATCTCTTGCAAGGCAAGTGTTGTGGTAATGAAGTCTCTCAGCATTTGCTTGTCTGGAAAGGATTTTATTTCTTCTTCACTCATGAAGCTTAGTTTGGCTGGATATGAAATTCTGGGTTGAAAATTATTTTCTTTAAGAATACTAAATAGTGGCTTCCACTTTCTTCTTCCTTGTAGAGTTTCTGCTGAGAGGTCCACTGTTAGCCTAATGGCTTCCCTTTGTAGGTGACCTGGCCTTTCTCTCTGGCTGCCCTTAACATTTTTTCCTTCATTTCAACCTTGGAGAATCTGATGATTATGTGTCTTGGGATTGATCTTCTCCTGAAGTATCTTAATGGTGTTCTCTTTATTTCCTGAATTTGTATGTTGGCCTGTCTTTCTAGGTTGGGATAGTTCTCTTGAATAATTTCCCGAAGTGTGTTTTCTAGCTTGATTCCATTCTCCCTGTCTCCTTCAGGTACTCCAGTCAATCGTTGATTTAGTCTTTTTATGAAGTCCTGTATTTCTTGGAGACTTTGTTAATTCCTTTTTATTCTTTGTTCTCTGGACTTGTCTGGAGACTATTTTTATTTCCATGTTTGTCACCTTTAGTAGGTTGTGAGCTTCTGGAAGCCAGAGACTTACTCATCTGATTCCTGGTGCTAAGAAATATGCTTGGCAAGTAGCTGCTCACATACAGATTCACTGAGCAAATTTTGAATGAATTAATTGTATTCTCATTACCTGTGAACTTGTCTAGTTATTTTTACTACACTGTAAATTGTTTGAAAGGAATAATCTAGATTTTATTTACCATTATATCCCTAACAGTTATCTTTCACATTAATAAATGCCTGTTGATTTATATCAATACCTTAAAGAAAACATTTCTGTTAATAATTCTGCTCTCTTAAATACTTTTAAAGATCAGTACTTCAAATGTATTTTAAAACTAAAAATATTATAGTTAATTTAAAAGCAAACATGTTGTTCATTTGTTTATAGACTTTCAAAGTTTTTATTAATTGTTTTCTCTCAGTGGGAGATCATTATCCATTAATGTTGCTCCAATAGGCTGGGCAGTCCGGTGCTGTTTCACTTGCATGTAACTTTTATTTTAAATTGAGTTATAACCAACACTTTAAAATAAAGAAAGCATAGGAGGAGTTTTAAATATTATGTCCATAGGTAACAAAGATCAGAATATATTAATTGGTAATGAATAGTATTGTTTTGGTAGATAAGCTTTGGTGAGTGTTCATTTCTGTGTTTAAGTGCTTCTGAAAAAAGACCTCACTTTGTATTCTCAGGAAGTCAGTTTTTTGGTTTGTACTTGCATCCTTAGTGACTTTTTGTGACTTTGTTTCTATCTAGCTAGGGCAGCTTAATATTTTATTCAAACACAGTCACTCTATTTGTGACTTCTGTCAATAGTGAAGCATGTAAAAGTAAGACATACCTTATGGTAATTCATATTGTACTTTAACTGGTGAATCATTTAATAGTCTCTATTGCTATACAAACACATTCTGATAATGTAACTTGCACCATAAACTAATTTTGAAAGGTTTTTATTAGTCAAGGATTATACATTTAAGCTGTATTGAATTTCCTTCTAGTTCATAAGAATATATGTAGGGGGAAGAATGAAGGAATTCCTATTTCTATTACATAGTTTTTATTCATGTATTTCTGATTTTTATAAGTTAGCATACTTTCAGTAGTATAGTTGAATCTTTATCAAAATGTTAAAATAAAGGAAATAAATATTTTCAACCCTAAGAAATAATTCTATTAAAAAATAAATTGCCCTTTATTGAAAGCAAATGCTCAAAACTGATTAAATTTCATGTTATATAAAAACAATATTTGCATCTTTGTACTTGGAAAATGTAAAAGTTGCCAGTTGTGGAGGCAAAAGTTTAAAAACAGGAGACATTTTATACAGATGCTTGCATATACCCTTATATTCACAAGAAATGCTATGGGAGTGCTATTATCCTTCCAAGGAAATGAGTTATCTGTTTTACATTTTGCCATTTAGTAACTTCCATTTCTTTGAATAACTGTGTTTTTAGGCTGGGTGCGGTGGATCATTCCTGTAATCCCAGCACTTGGGAGGTCAAGGCGGACAGATCACCTGAGGTCAGGAGTTTGAGACCAGACGCACCAACATGGAGAAACCCCATCTTTACTAAAAATACAAAAGTAGACAGGCTGGTGGTGCATGCCTGTAATCCCAGCTACTGGGGAGGCTGAGGCGGAGAATCGCTCGAATCTGGGAAGTGGAGGTTGCAGTGAGCCAAGATCGCGCCATTGAACTCTAGCCTGGACAACAAGAGCAAAACTTAAAATTAAACTTCTCATTTTAGAAAATAGCAATTTTAATGGTTCGAAAAAAGTTTTACATTACTATTTATGGTGAATTGAAAACTCAACATGTAAGTACTCATTCAATAATAATTACCAAATTAAAGAACATTAAATAAGATAGATTTAAATAAATCTACATAGTCAATACTTTAGTAGGATTTTTACTAGATTCACTTTTTAGAAATACACTTTTTAAAACTAGGTACTTTTACTAATAGCATGCACTTTTGTATAATATTCTGTTTCTGCCTGATTTATACTTACCATCCAGGAAATTATAGAAATTTCTGTTTAAAAATCTCATTTTATTGACCTCTGCAGGCCAGGCATGTTGGCCTATGCCTGTAATCCCAGCATTTTGGGAGGCCGAGGTGGGAGGATTGCTTGAGGCCAGGAGTTGGAGACCAGTCTGCGATTGTTGTTTTTTTAAACTGGTGAATTTGGAAAGATCTTTATAGTTCTAAATTATAGTCCTTTGTCATATATATGGCTTGCCAATATTTTCCCCCAGTCTGTAGCTGGTCTTGTTCTTATTTTTATTTTTATCTAATAGAATTTTTTAGAGCAGTTTTAAGTTCACAGCAAAATTTGGAGACAGATACAGATATTTCCCATGTACCTCCACCCACTGCACATTCTTTATTACCAGTATTTCTCACCAGAGTGGTGTGTTTATAATTGGCGAACCTACACTGATATGTCATTATCCCCCAAAGACTATAGTTTACATTAGGGTTCACTCTTGGTGTTGTACATTTTATGGGTTTAGAAAAATGTACAGTGACATGTATCCACCATTATAGCATCATAGAGGCTAGTTTTACTGTCCTAAAAATCCTCTGTGCTCCAACTATTCATTTCTCTCTTCCCTCTAAACCCTGGCAACCACTGATCTTTTTACTGTTGTATTAGTACATTTTCATGCTGCTGATAGAGACATACCTGAGACTGGGAATTTTACAAAAGAAAGAGGTTTATTGGTCTTACAGTTCCACATGAGTGTGGAGGCCTCATAATCATGGTGGAAGGAGAAAGGAGGAGCAAGCCACATCTTATGTGGTTGGCAGCAGGCAAAGTGAGCTTGTGCAGAGAAACTCCCATTTTTAAAACTATCAGATTTCGTGAGACTCATTCACTATTCATGAGAATAGCAATGGAAAGACCCACTCCCATGATTCAGCCATCTTCGGCTGGATCTCTTCCACAACACATGGGAATTATGGGAGCTACAGGATGAGATTTGTAAGGGGACACAGAGCCAAACCGTATCAACTGTCTTCATAGTGTTGCTTCTCTCAGAATGTCATATAGTTATAATCGTACCATATATGGCCTTTTCATATGGGCTTCTTTCATTTAGTAATGTGCCTTTAAATTTTTCCTTGTTTTTTCATGGCTTGATAGTTCAGTTGTTTTTAGTGCTGAATAATATTCCGTCATTCGCATTTACCACAGTTCATCTATTCACCTATTGAAAGACATCTTGGTTGCTTCCAAGTTTTGGCAATTATGAACAAATCTGCTGTAAACATTGATGTTCGATGTTCAAGTTTTTGTGTGGATATAAAATTTCAGCTCTTTCCATACCAAGAATTTATGGGGCATTTAATTTAGTTGTAGTTAATATGATCGTATTTTGTATGGTAAGAGTGTGTTTAGTTTTGTAAGAAACTGCCAAACTGTCTTTCAAAGTGGCTATACTATTTTGCATTCTTAACAGCAATAAATGAGAGTTCCTGTTGGTCCACATCCTCACCAGCATTGAGGGTTAGTAGTGTCCTGGATTTTGACTATTCTGATAAATGTACGGTGGTATCTCAATGTTGATTTAATGTGCATTTCTTGGAAGTCATGTGATGTGGAGCATCTTTTTGTATGCTTATTTGCTGTTTGTCTATATTCTTTGCTGAGTTGTCTGTTAAGGTCTGTGGCCCATTTTTAAATTCGGTTGTTTGTTTTCTTATTATTCTTTGTATATTTTGGATAACAGTCCTTTGTCAGAGAGATCTGTTGTAAATATATTTTCCCAGTTTGTGGTTCGCCTTTTCATTCTCTTGACAATGTGTTTCAAAGAGCAGAAAATATAATTTTAATGAAGTCCAGCTTATTTTCTTCATGGATTGTGCCTTTGGTGTTATATCTTAAAAGTCATATTCAAACTCAAGGGAATCTAAATTTTCTCCTATGTTGTCCTGTAGGAGTGAGTTTTGCGTTTTACATTTAGGGCTATGATTAATTTTGAGTTAGTTTTTGTGAAGTGTTTTAAGATCTGTGTCTAGGCTCTTTTTTTTTTTTTTTTTTTGACAAGTGGATGTCCAATTTGTTTTAGCACCATATGTTGAAAAGACTATCTTTTCTTGGTTGTATTGCTTTCTTTGTCAAGATCAGTTGACTATATTTTTGTTGGTCTATTTCTGTACTCTCTATTCTGTTCCATTGATCTATTTGTTCGTTTGCCCATACCACACTTGTCTTTATTACTGTAACTTTATTGTAAGTCTTGAAATGGGGCAGCGTCAGTCCTCCAACTTTATTCCTCTTTTTAATGCTCTGTTGGCTATTCTGGGTCTTTTGTCAGAGCCTATTTGAGATCTTGATTGAGATTAAATTGAATCTAATAAATGAAATTGGGAAGAATTGACATTTTGACAGTATTGACTCTTCTTGTCTATGAACATGGAATATCTCTTTGTTTATTTTGTTCTTTGATTAATCAGAAGTGTGTAAGTTTTTCCTCATGGATCTTGGACATACTTTGTTAGATTTATATGTAAGTATTCCATTTTGGAGGCTACAAATATAAATGGTATTGTGTTTTTACTTTCAAATTGTACTTGTTCATTGCTGGTATATGGGAAAGCAATTGACTTTTGTATATTAACATTGTAGCCTGCCATTACTGTAATTGCTTATTAATTAAAAAAGTTCTTTGCATCAGTTCTTTCAGATTTTCTACATAGACAGTTTTGTCATCTGTGAACAAGCACAGTTTTATTTTTCACAATCAATACACATTTAACTTCTTCTTACTGCATTAGCTAGGACTTTCAGTAAGATGTTGAGAAGGAGAGGTGACAGGGGACAATTTTACCTTGTTCCAGATTTTAGTGGAATCAAAATAATAAAATACTAATTACCACCTCCATCCCTTATAGCATTGCTGTTATTTATTACTTATAGATAAACATACATAAGCATGTATCTATATACACACACAAAATCAAATATATTTTTGCTGTTTGAACAAATGCTTATGTATTAGATCAACTGAGAGTAAGAAAAACAAATGGTTTTTAAATCTTACCTTTACTTATTACTCTCCAGTACTTTTCTTTTCTTCTTCTTCTTCTTTTTTAAATACTGCTTTAGGTTCTGGGGCACATGTGCAGATCATGCAGGATTATCGCATAGGTACATACATGGCAATGTGGTTTGCTGCCTCCATCCCCCTGTCACCTACATCTGGCATTTCTCCCCATGTTAACCCTCTCCAACCTCCCTACACCTTGCTGTCTGTCCCCTAGACCCTCCAAACTAACCCCAGTGTATGATGCTCCCATCCCTGTGTTCATGTGTTTTCATTGTTCAACACCCGCCTGTGAGTGAGAACATGTGGTGTTTGATTTTCTGTTCTTGTGTCAGTTTGCTGAGAATAATGGTTTACAGATTCATCCATGTCCCTGCAAAGGGCATGAACCTATCGTTTTTTATGGCTGTATAGTATTCCACGGTGTATATGTGCCACATTTTCCTTGTCCAGTCTATCATCAGCGGGCATTTGGGTTGGTTCCAGGTCTTTGCCATTGTAAACAGTGCCGCGATAAACATATGTGTGCATGTGTCTTTATAATAGAACGATTTATAATCCTTTGGATATATACCCAGTAATGGGATTGCTGGGTCAAATGGAATTTCTATTTCTAGTTCTTTGAAGAATTGCCACACTGTCTTCCACAATGGTTGAAATAATTTACACTCCCAGGAATAGTGTAAACGTGTTCCTATTTTTCCACATCCTCTCCAGCATGTTGTCTCCAGATTTTTTAATGATTGCTAGTCTAACGGGCATGAGGTGGTATCTCAATGTGGTTTTGATTTGCCTTTCTCTAATGACCAGTGATGATGAGCATTTTTTTCATATGTTTGTTGGTCTCATGTATGTTTTCTTTTGAAAAGTGTCTGTTCATGTCCTTCACCCACTTTTGAATGGGTTTTTCTTTTTCTTGTAAATCTGTTTTAGTACTTTGTAGATTCTGGATATTAGCCCTTTATCAGATGGGTAGATTGCAAAAATTTTTTCCCATTCTGTTGGTTGCCGGTTTACTCTAATGATTGTTTCTTTTGCTGTGCAGAAGCTCTGGAGTTTAATTAGATCCCATTTGTCTATTTTGTCTTTTATTGCCAATGCTTTTGGTGTTTTAGTCATGAAGTCCTTGCCTATACCTATGTCTTGATGGTTTTGCCTAGGTTTTCTTCTAGGATTTTTATGGTGTTAGGTCTTATGTTTAAGTCTTTAATCCATCTGGAGTTAATTTTAGTGTAAGGTGTCAGGAAGGGGTCCAGTTTCTGTTTTCTGCACACAGCTAGCCAGTTTTCCCAAACCATTTATTAAACAAGGAATCCTTTCCCCATTGCTTGTTTTTGTCAGGTTTGTCAAAGATCAGATAGTTGTAGATGTGTGGCATTGCCTCTGAGGCCTCTGTTCTTTTCCATTGGTCTATAACTCTTTTTTGGTACCAGTACCATGCTGTTTTGATTACTGTAGCCTTGTAGTATAGTTTGATGTCAGGCAGCATGATGCCTCCAGCTTTCTTCTTTTTGCTTAGAATTGTCTTGGCTATGCGGGCTGTCTTTTGGTTCCACATGAGGTTTAGGGGATTTTTTTCCAGTTCTGTGAAGAGGGTCATAGGTAGCTTGATGGGATAGCATTGAATCTATAAATTACTTTGGGCTGTATGGCCATTTTTACAATATTGATGCTTCCTATCCATGAGCATGGAAAGTTTTTGCATGTGTTTGTGTCCTCTATTATTTCCTTGAGCAGTGGTTTGTAGTTTTCCTTGAAGAGGTCCTTTACATCCTTTGTTAGTTGTATTCCTAGGTATTTTCTTCTCTTTGTAGCAATTGTGAATGGGAGTTCACTCTTGATTTGGTTCTCTTTTAGTCTGCTATTGGTGTTTAGAAATGCTTGTGATTTCTGTCCATTGATTTTGTATCCTGGGACTTTGCTGAAGTTGCTTATCAGTTTCAGGAGATTTTGGGCTGAGACGATGGGGTCCTATAAGTATACAATCATGTTGTCTGCAAATAAAGACAATTTGACTTCCTCCTTTCCTATTTGAATACCCTTTATTTCTTATTCTTGCCTGATTGCTCTGGCTAGAACTTCCAATACTATATTGAATAGGAGTGGTGAGAGAGGGCATCTTTGTCTAGTGCCAGATTTCCAAGGAGATGCTTCCAGTTTTTGCCCGTTCAGTATGATTTTAGCTGTGGGTTTGTCGTAAATAGCTTTTATTATTTTGAGATATGTTCTGTCAATACCTAGTTTATTGAGAGTTTTTAGCATAAAGGGCTGTTGAGTTTTGTTGAAGGCCTTCTTTGCATCTATTGAGATGATCATGTGGTTTTTGTCTTTGGTTCTGTTTATGTGGTGGATTACGTTTATAGACTGGCATATGTTGAGCCAGCCTTGCATCCCTGGAATGAAGCCTACTTGATCATGATGGATAAATTTTTTGATGTGCTGTTGCAGTGGGTTTCCCAGTATCTATTGAAGATTTTTGCATCTGTGTTCATCATGCATATTGGTCTGAAGTTTTCTTTTCTTGTTGAGTCTTTGCCAGGTTTTGGTATCAGGATGATGTTGGTCTAATAAAATGATTTGGGAAGGATTCTCTCTTTTTGGATTGTTTGGAATAGTTTCATAAGGAGTGGTACTAGCTCCTCTTTGTACGTCTGGTAGAATTCGGCTGTGAACCCATCTGGACCTGGGCTTTTTTATGGTTGGTAGACTATTAATTGCTGCCTCAACTTCAGCCCTTTTTATTAGTCTATTCAGCGTTTCAGCTTCTTCTTGGTGTAGGCTTGGAAGGATGCACGTGTCCAGGAATTTATCCATTTCTTCCAGGTTTACTGGGTTATGTATATAGAGTTGTTTATAGTACTCTCTGATGCTAGTTTGTAATTCTGTGGAATCAGTGGTGAAATCCGCTTTATCTTTTTTTATTGCATCTATTTGATTCTTCTCTCTTTTCTTTTTTATTAATCTAGCTAGTGGTCTGTCTAGTTTGTTGATCTTTTCACAAAACCAGCTCCTGGAATTAGTGATTTTTTGAAGGATTTTTTATGTCTCTATCTCCTTCAGTTCTGCTCTGATCTTACCTATTTCTTGTCCCCTGCTAGGTTTTGCGTTTTTTTTGATCTTGCTCCTCTAGCTCTTTCAATTGTGACGACAGGGTGTTGATTTTAGATCTTTCCTCGCTTCTCATGTGGGCATTTTTGCTATAAATTTTCCTCTAGACACTGCTTTAAATATGTCCCAGAGATTCTGCTACGTTGTGTCTTTGTTCTCGTTGGTTTCGAAGAACATCTTTATTTCTGCTTTCATTTCACTGTTTATCCAGTCAACATTCAAGAGCCAGTTGTTCAGTTTCCATGAAGTTATGTGGTTCTGAATTAGTTTCTTACTCCTGAGTTCTAATTTGATTGCAGTGTGATCTGAGAGACTGTTATGATTTCCGTTCTTTTGCATTTGCTGAGGAGTGATTTACTTCCAATTATGTGGTCAATTTTAGAGTAGATATAATGTGGTGCTAAGAATGTATATTCTGTGGATTTGGGGTGGAGAGTTCTGTAGATGTCTATTAGGTTTGCTTGGTCCAGATCTGAGTTCAAGTTCGGGATATCCTTGTTAATTTTCTGTCTCATTGATCTGTTTAATATTGAGAGTGGAGTGTTAAAGTCTCCCACTGTTGTTTTGTGTGAATGTAAGTGTTTTTGTAGGTTATTAAGAACTTGCTTTATGTATCTGGGTGCTCCTGTATTGGGTGCATATATATTTAGGATCATTAGCTCTTCTTGTTGCATTGATCCTTTTACCATTAGGTAATGCCCTTCTTTGTTTCTTTTGATCTTTATTGGTTTAAAGTCTGTTTTATCAGAGACTAGGATCTCAGCTCCTGCTTTTTTTGCTATCCATTTGCTTGGTAAATCTTCCTCCCTCCCTTTATTTTGAGCCTATGTGGGTCCTTGTATGTGAGATGGGTTTACTTAATATAGCACACGAATGGGTTTTGACTTTTTATCCAATTTACCAGTCTGTGTCTTTTAATTGGGCCATTTAGCATTTACATTTCAGGTTAATATTGTTACATGTGAGTTTTATCCCGCCATTTTGATGCTAGCTTGTTGTTTTGCCCGTTAGTTGATGCAGTTTCTTCATTGTGTCGATACTCTTTACCATTTGGTACGTTTTTGGAGTGGCTGGTACTGGTTGTTCCTTTCCATGTTTAGTGCTTCTTTCAGGAGCTCTTGTAAGGCAGGTCTGGTGGTAACGAAATCTCTCAGCAATATCTTGTTTGGAAAGGATTTTATTTGTCCTTTGCTTATGAAGCTTAGTTTGTCTGGATATGAAATTGTAAGTTGAAAGTTCTTTTCCTTAAGGAGGTTGAATATTGGCCTCCCCTCTCTTCTGGCTTGTAGGGTGTCTGCCAAGAGATCTGCTGTGAGCCTGTGGGCTTCCCTTTGTGGGTAACCCGACCTTTCTCTCTGGCTGCCCTTAGCATTTTTTCCTTCATTTCAATCCTGGTGAATCTGTTGATTATGTGCCTTGGGGTGCTCTTCTTAAGGAATATCTTTGTGGTGTTCTCTGTGGTGTTCCACATTTCCTGGAGTTGAATGTGGCCAACCTTGCTTGGTTCGGGAAGTTCTCCTGGATAATACCCTGAGGAGTGTTTTCTAGTTTGGATTCATTTTCTCCATCACATTCAGGTACACCTATCAAATGTAGATTTGTTCTTTTCACATAATCCCATATTTCTTGGAGGCTTTGTTCATTTCTTTTCACTCTTTTTTCTCTAATCTTGCCTTCTTGTTTTATTTCATTGAGTTGATCTTTGACCTCTGATAGCCTTTCTTCTGCTTGGTCAATTGGGCTGTTGAAATTTTTGTATGCTTCACGCAGTTCTCGTGTTGGGTTTTTCAGCTCAATCAATTCATTTATATTCTTCTCTAAACTGTTTATTCTCATTAGCTTTTTGTCTAACCTTTTTTCAAGGTTCCTAGTTTCTTTGCATTGGGTTAGAACGTATTCTTTTAGCTCAGAGATGTTTGGTATTACTCACCTTCTGAAGCCTGTTTCTGTCAATTCATCAGACTCATCTCCATCTAGCCTTATTCCCTTGCTGGTGAAGAGTTTTGATCCCTTGGAGGAGGAGAGGCGTTCTGATTTTTGGTGTTTTCATACTTTTTGTGCTGGTTTCTTCCCATCTTTGTGGATTTATCTACCTGTGGTCTTTGTAGTTGGTGACTCTTGGATGGGGTCTCTGAATGGGCATCCTTTTTGCTGATGTTGAAGTTACTTCTGTTTTTTAGTTTTTCTTTTAACAGTGAGGCCCCTCTGCTGTAGGACTGCTGGAGGTCCACTCAAGATCCTGCTTGCCTGGATCACTTGGGGTGGCTGCAGAACAGCAAGAGTTGCTGCCAGTTTCTTCTGTTATCTTCATCCCAGAATGGTACCCGTCAGATGTGAGCCTGCGCTCTCTTTTCTGAGGTGTCTTTTTGGATATATAGGGGTCAGGGAGCTGCTTGGGGAGACAGTCTGTCCCCTTATAGGAGCTTAAGTGCTGAGCTGGGACCTCCGTTGTTCCATTCAGAGCTTCTGGGTATGTACATTTAAGTCTCCTGCAGCGGAACTCATAAATGCCTTTTTCCCCAGGTGCTCTGTTCTGGGAAGGGGCTTTATTTATAAAGTTTCTGACATGTTGCTGCCTTTTTTCAGAGATGCCCTGCTCAGGAAGGAGGTAGTCTAGTCACAGTGTGCCAGCAGAGGCGTCACTGAGCTGCTGTGGGCTTTACCCAGCTGCTGTGTCAACCTCCTTGCGGTTTTGTTTACAGAGGTACAATGATAACTGCTTCAGTAATGGTGGACTGCCTCAGTAAAGACGGATTGCCTTGGTAATGGCAGACTGTCTTCATAATGGTGGACTGCCTCGGTAATGGCGAACTGCCCCAATAATGGCCGATGCCCTTCCCCCCATCGAGCTGTACTGTCCCGGGTTCTGCTGTGCTTGCTTTGAAACTCTCCATCCAGAGTGTTTCAGATTGCTTGTCTTTATGGGGGTGGGACCTATGGAGTCAGATCACCTGGATCCCTGTTTCAGCCCCCTTTTTTTCAGTTGAACGGGCGGCTCTGTCTCCCAGGTGTTCCAGGTGCCTGTTGAAACGGCCGCCGGATTTGTGTGTGTTATTGTGTGGAGACCTGTAGCACAGCTGTGCTGGGTATTTGTGGCGCTTTACACCCCGGGAATCTCTTGGTGTGTGGACAGTAAAAACTCGTTTGGAAATGCGGTAATCACTCACTCTCTGCGTTGTTCTCGCTGGGAGCTGCACTCCAGAGCTGTTCCTATTTAGCTATCTTCGATCTCTCCCTCTCCAGTACTTTTCTTTATATAATCTCAGTTTCTGGCCTGTATCATTTTCCTTTCCACCGAAGAACTTTTCTTTTGGATATTTCTTGCACATTGGGTCTACCGGCAACAAATTCCCTCAGTTTTTATGTTTGAGAAACTGTTTCTCTTTCACTTTTGAAGGATAATTTTGCAAGGTACATAATTCTTGGTTAGTTGTTTTTTAAAATTTTTATCTTAACATTTTAAATACTTCAGTTCACTTACTTCTTGCTTATATGGTTTTGGAGGTAACATCTATGTAACTGTTCTCTTAACTTTTTGATAGGTAATGTCTTTTTTCCATTGGCTTCTTTCAGGATTTTTTCTTCACCTTTTATTTTCTGTAGTTTGAATTCTGATATAGCTAGGTGTAAACTTTTTTTTTTTTTTTTTTTTTTTTTTTTTTTTTTTTTTTTTTTTTTTTTTTTTTTTTTTTTTTTTAAATCATTATCCTGCTTGGAGTTTTCTAAGCTTTTTGGATTGGTGGTTTAGTGCTTGACATTGATTTGGTGAAATTGTCGTTTATCGTTGTATCAAATATTTTTTCTGTTTCTCTCTTTCTTCATTTGGTATTCCTATTACATGTATGCTATACCTTTTATAGTTGTCCCACAACTTTTGTGTATTCTGTTCTGTACTTTTTCAGTCTTTTTTCTGTTTGCTTGTAGTTTTTTTTAGGGGGATATCCTCTAGATATTCTTTCCTCAGCTGTGTCCAGGTTACTAGACTGAACTTATCAACCTAACTGAACTCAACATAGGCATTCTTCATTTCTCTTATGGTGTTTTTGATGTCTAGTATTTCTTTTTGGTTCTTTCTTAGAATTTCTGTTTCTCTGCTTACATTGCCTATCTCTTCTTGTATGCAGTCTATTTTATCCATTAGAAACTTAGTATATTAACCATTTTTTTTTTTTTTAGTAATTGATCTGATGATTCTCACATCTTTTGCTATATCTGAGTCTGGTTCTTATATTAGCTGTCTTCAGACTGTGTGTTTTTGTTTGTTTGAGATGGAGTATCACTCTGTCAACCAGGCTGGAGTGCAGTGGTGCAATCTTGGCACACTGTAATCTCTGCTTCCTGGGTTCAAGCGATTGTCCTGCCTCAGCTTCCCAAGTAGCTGGGATTACAGGCGCCTGCCACCATGCCTGGCTAATTTTTGTGTTTTTAGTAGAGGCAGCATTTCACTATGTTGGTCAGGCTGGTCTAAAACTCCTGACCTCAGGTGATCCACCCTCCTTGGCCTCGCAAAGTGCTGGGATTATAGGCGTGAGCCACCGCACCCAGCCTAGACTGTGTTTTTTGGCTTTTAGTATGCGTAGCTGAATCTGATGTCCTGGGTAAAAGGAGCTGCTGTAAATAGGCCTTTAGTAACGTGACAGTAAGGTGTTGTGGGTTCTTATCAGAAGCATTCTATAGCCCAATGATTAGATCCCAGTCTTTTGATGAGTCTGTGTCTCTGGCTGTGACCTTCACAGATGTTTCTTAGGACTTAGTCCCCTGTCTCCCAAAGTAAGACAGCATGGCTAGTATGGGCTGCAATGAGTATTTCCTAGTTCCCTTCCTGCAAGTTAGGCTCTGATAAACCCCAGCAGGCTCTGATTAAATAGTTTCTCCTGGGGGAAAGACCTTATTAAGAACAGAATGCTCTGGCTTATTTAAAGATGATTTTGTTTCCCCTCCCTCTGTCATAAGCTTGAGGGTTTTATTTCCCCTCTAATATATATTGTGAGAACCAAATTGGTTCCCTGGAGGTAAAACTAATAAAAGTATGAAGGCTGTCCTATGACTGAGTCCCCCTGGCATTTTTAAGTTTCCCACTTGTCCACATTGAGCCTTCAGCAGTTTGTCAATTAAAGTTCAGTCTTTCCTACCCTGCACTTTTTCCTGCAGAGTTTTCTGCTTCAGTGTGATAGGATTCTCTCAGTCACCTGTTTCTCCAATTTATAGGGCAGTGGTTTGCCGTGTGTCTTCATTTCTCTTGCTGATCTGAGAAAAGTCATAGATTTTTCAGATTTTTTAGCTTTTCTTGTTGGTAAGATGGCCTAGTGACTTCCAAGTTTTATTTTTTTATTTTTTTATTTTTTTAATTTTTTTAGAGATGGGATCTTGCTATGTTGCCCAAGCTGGACTGGAACTCCTGGCCTTAAGTGATCCTCCTGCCTCAACCTCCTGCATAGCCCAAGTTCCTTATATGCCCACTAGAAGCAGAAGTTGCAGCTTATTTTCATCTTGTTCACATGAGCAAAATATATTACTTTCTATGAGGTCCATTTTATTCATTTTTTTTCTTTTTTGAGGGTTGTGGTTTTGATGTCAAATCTAAGAAATCCACCTAGTTTTCTATCTTAAAGATTTCCTTCTATATTTTTTTTCTCTGAACTTTAGCAGCCTTACGTTTATATTTAAGTCCATAATCCTTTTGAGTTAAATTTTTGTTTCCTTTTTATTTTTTTTTTGGTAGAGATGTGGTCGTGCTTTGTTGCCCAGGCTGATCTTGAACTCCTGTGCTCAAGCAGCATGCCTGCTTTGGCCTCCCAAAGCACTGGGATTACAGGTGTGAGCCTCTGTGCCAGGCCTGGGTTAAATTTTTCTTAACAGTTCTTAGGGTGGGGAGAAATGACAGATATAGGTGAGGTGGAGGAAGGCAAAAAATCACACTGCCACGTGTGTACCTATGCAACAATCTTGCAAGTTCTTCACATGTACCCCAAAACCTAAAATGCAATTAAAAAAAAAAAACAGTTGTTAGCGTTCTTTTTTCTTTTCTGCCATTAGTTGCCTAATTGCTCCTATACTGTTTGTTGAAGAGGCGATTCTTCTTCTGTTGAATTACTGTTAGCCCTTTGTCAAAAATCAGTTGAACATATTTATGTTGGTTATTTCTGGATTCACTGTTCTGTTTCATTGATCTATTGTCTGTCTCCTGCTAATAGCACACTGTCTTGATTTCTGTAGCTATATGGCAGGCTGCATCATATTTCTTTGAATTTTCTTTCAATCTGACTCTCTCTTCTCCTTCTTTCACTCTCATGATACAAATGTTGGATCTATTGTTATTGTCCCACAGGTCCATGAGGCTTTGTTAATTTTCTTTTCCTGTGTTGTTTGGATTGGGTGAATTCTGTTGTTCTGTCCATAAGCTCATTGATTGTATCCTGTGTCATCTTCATTCTACTTCTGAGCCTATCTAGCTTGTCGTTGTTATTGCATTTTTTAGTTACATAATTTTCATCTGTTTTTTTTTTTAACTTGTATTTCTTTGTTTAGATCTTCTATTTTTACATTTGTTTTAAGAGAATTTATAATTGTCGAAGCATTTTTATGATGATTGTTTTAAAATTCTTGTCAGATCATTTCAACATCTGATTTATCTAGGTATTTGTATTGGTTGATTGTCTTTTCTCACTCAAGTTATGATTTTTCTTGGTTCTTGGTGTGACAGGTGATTTACATTTGAAACTTAGATATTTTTTCTATTATGTTAAGAGATTCTGAGGGCTAGTTCAACCTTTTATTTTCACAAGCAGTCATCCTGTTTAGGTGTTATCATGCAGGTCTAAGCCTATATTTTTTTGGGTTGTAGTTCCAATGATAGTTTAGTTTTGAGTCTGCACTGTTGTTTTGGTTGGCTTCTTGTATCTGGTTGGCACTAGGGCTCCCACTTGTCTCTGCTGGTGCTGCTTGAGGGAGTAGGAGATTCTTTCTTATGCCGAGTTAGTGTATGTCTATTGCTGGGGAAGGGATGGGCTGGGATTTCCTTACCATGCTCCCTGCTACTCAGTTGTCTCTGGACAAGGGAGGAGAGTCTTGGATATGTGGAGAACAAGAGGCTTCCTGAGATTGGCTATCTAGCAAAATTGGGCTCTGCTGGCCGGTTCTGAGTAGCCTGTTCGGATGTCTCCGGGTAAAGAAGGAGATCCTGAGACCTGTGAAACCGAGGTTCTTGACTGGGCTGCTTATGGAGACAGACATTTCTGACCAGGCTGTCTCTCTTCTGGTTCTTCCTGCTTGCCTTTGTTTCTCTTGATGGAAAAGGGGAACCTTGACTTGCTATCACTGTGACTGAGCAGCTTACCCTTTGTGGCACCCTCAGGGCCCCAGTGGCTGGATAACCCAGATTGCTGCTACTCCATAGTTCCTGAACATGATCCTGTCTGCCTCTCAAGACAAGAGCATCATTATGTAGAAACTGAACAGGGAAAATACCAACTATGGCATCCTACAATATGCTTTGCAAGGTCACTCCCACTTTTTTAGTGACATGTTCATCTCCTTAGATGGCCAGATTGCTCTCTCAGGCTCCTTGGCTAGAATGCTGTGCCTCTGGGATCTCACAGTGGACATCACCATGAGACGATTTGTGGGCTGTACCAAGGGCATGCTGAAAGTGGCCTCCCATGACAACCAGCAGATTGTCTGTGGATTGTGAGCTAAAACCATCAAGTTATGCATCAGATACCCTGTTTAATATGAGAACCACAGAGTGGGTATCTTGTGTTCGCTTCTCGCCTAACAGCAGCAACCCTATCACTGTCTTCCTGTAGCTGGGAGAAGCTGGTCAAGTTATGCAGTTGGCTAACTGCAAGCTGAAGACTAACCACACTGGCCGCAGGTTATCTGAACACTGTGACTATCTCCAGATGGATCCCCCTGTGCATCTGGAGGCAAAGATGGCCAGGCCATGCTATGGGATCTCAATGAAAGCAAGTACCTTTACATGCTAGATGTGGGAGCTTCATCATCAACACCCTGTGCTTCAGCCCCAACTGCTACTGGCTCTGTGCTGCCATGGGCCCCAGCATCAAGATCGGGGACTTAGTGGTAAATATCATCATAGGTGAACTGAAGCAAGTAGTTTTCAGTACTGGCAGCATGGCAGAACTGCCCCAGTGTACCTCCCTGGCCTGGTCTGTTGATGTTCAGATTTTGTTTGCTGGCTACACAGACAACCTGGTGTGAGTGTGGCAAATGACATGGGCACCCGCTAGAAGTTTATGGCAGAGCTTTAGAAATTAAAAAACAAAAAAACTGGGAAAAAATGTGGGGAGTCTCAGGTCTCACAGGGAAGGAGAGTGTTTCCCTAGCTATTTGTTTTTGTTGAGGTCCCTAATTAATCTCTCCTGCTGGTGGTGTCTGGCTTCCTTGATATTGTCAGAGGGACAGCTATTCTATTCTGGGAGGAATTAACTTACGTGGGCTGCCTTCTGCTACTATGCTGTGGCTGAGAAAAACCATGTGTGGGTGGCCTTCTTCACTTGGGTGAGGTAGGCATAAGACATCCTGCCTCTGTGTTGTTCTTCTAGTTGTAGGGTTTCGAAAGAGTTTGCCTTCTTCTTTCCACCTTCCAGAGTTCTTTGGTTATCACTTGCATTGTCTGTTTATATTTATATTTAGTGGGGAGGAATGGGAAAAATGGTCTATGCCATCTTGTCTGGACAACAAGCTGGATTTTCCTTCTAATTTCAATTTCTGTGGCATGTGAGTGTGGAGGTAAATGTGAGGGGACATACTGGCTGGGGTTGAGTTTGGCATTGTTGGAGGCCCTGAGATTTATTCACATTTAAAAGAGTTCATCCTGTACTCCTGGACTTAAATTTCATTCAGAAGTTCATCACAGAGCTCTGGAAAATTGTAATTCTGTGCTGTCCTCCCTGTGTTTTCTAAATCCCTACCCTATCTTTAGATATTTGCTTGACTTTCCCTAGTTTGGTCTATTCACTCTGCCTGCTTCTTTTCATATTGGAGGATCTATTGTGAATTCTCAGGATTTTATTAACTTTTCTTTGCCAGAATATCTTCTGGACTGGTTGGGGTAGTATTGGACTCACTAAAACTATGGTGTGAAACTTATGGCATAAGGTTGTACTCCTTTATTTGTTGGTGATATGTTTAAATTTTTGTTTTTTCTTAAAATTTTTTTTTCACTATTGTCAGTAGGAGTTTTTGAAGTATAGCTTGATTATGAGATTTTTGCAATTTTTACATTTTCCTCTGACTTTTGACATTGCTAATGATGGCGGCAGCAACCCATCTGGAGCAGCTGCTGTGGGGATGCCAGCTGTGGCTGAGAAAGTGTGGCCAGGGCTGTACCAGCTGGGGCTGTGCACTCTGTAGAGCCGGCAAGGGCTGGGAACAGGCGGGAGCCTTGTGCTCCTTGGTGCATCTGCTGTTGCCCGACTGTGGCTCTGGACCCAGATATCCCTGCACTCTTGGGGACCCAGGAAGCCCCCTGGCCCTGCAGGTTTGAAAGTGCCTGCTCTCACTCCTTGGCCTCTTCCTGCTCCTGGCGCCCACTCTAGGGTGGAGCAAAGTTGTGGTCAAGCCCAGGTACTGTTGCAACCCAGCCAGGTATGTGTGTGCTCACGGTGGTGCTGACATGCCAGCCCCTTGCCACTGTGGTTCCCTCTAGACTTTAGGTACTGATGAGCATGGGAGGGGGTGCCGCAGGGGCTGAGGGTGGCTTGGCACTGGCCTGCAGGCACCTCTTGGCACAGACAGTTTGGGTGCTATCGATGGCATGTTAAAGGCAGACAGGTTCCTAGGCAGAAAGTGGTGGGTCCCCAGTAAAACCTCACCTCAGGCCAGGGATGGCCTGAAGCCTGGGTGCTGGGCTCTCAGTTCCAGTTGATGTCTGTGCCCAAGTGAGAACTTCGTTGATAACCATTTGGCCAATTGGATGGTGCTTTTTCCAGGCCCACTTGTGGCTGTCCATGGACCAGTCAGTATGCAGTTCTTTGATTCTGAGCACATAAAAACCCCAGGCTTAGCCAGACTCAGACACTCATCCAGATGACCTGCTTGCAAAAAAGAACTACCCACTACGGGTCTTCTTTACTGAGAGCTGGATGCTCGTCAGGACAAATTGCCTGTGGAAGGAGCTACCCACTACAGGTCTCCTCCCTGCTGAGAGTTAGACATACATTAGGACAACCTGCCTACAGAAAGGACCTACCCACTTTGGGTCTCCTGAGAGCTATTCTGTTGCTCAATGAAGCTCCTCTCTGCCACACTCATCCCCTAGTTGTCTGCATATCTCATTATTTCTGGACAAGGGACAAGAACTTGGGACCCACTGAATGGTGGGACTAAAAGAGATATAACACAAACACGGTGGAAACATGCTCCCTGATCGCCACATTGTGTGTGATGAGAAAGAGAGAAGGGCTGTGGCACTTCTAGGAGCCCAGATCTTGGAACCCCCTGAGCCAGGGCTGTGACACTCTGTAGCACCCATTTTGGGACTCTGTGGTTCCTGGTGTCTCTGAGCTTTCTAGTGCCATTGCGTCCTACCTGTCCAGACGCTACAGAAGCCACTTGTGGTACATATGGTCCAGGTTCAGTCTTGCACAGAGCTGGTGCCTGTGCTGGTGCCTGGAGCTGCCTGTCCTGTTGCAGCTGGTGCGCCTGGCTGTGTGCAGTGGACGTATCCTGCACTTGCTGGCTCATAAACCGCTTGCTGCTCCGTGCCTGGCTCATCCTTGGCAGGTGTGGGATCCAGGCCAGTAGTGTGAGCTGAGTGCAGCCGGTGGTCCAAGTGGATGGAATGAGCTCAGCTGGCACAAGCAAAACCCAAGTAGAAGCAGCACTGGCCACAGAGGTTTCTGGTTGGCAAAGCAATACCCAAAGGATCCTGTGACACTAATATCTTTTTTTTCCTACTGACATCTATGACTCTGCCAGGCCCCTGTTATATTTTTGCTTGCTTAATTTCTATCCTTTGGTTGGCCTCTCCTTCTTTCAATCTTGGAGGAGGCTTGAAAGTACCTGCTCTTACTCCCTGGCCTCATGGGTTTTGTCCTTGACTCTCTGCTTTTCTGTCAACATTCAGTTTGTTGGTTTCATCAGTCAACTTTAAGTAATTGACTCTCAAATTTGGATTTTTAACCTTAGTATTTTACCTACAGGTAAAATTTCCAGCTGAAATTAATGTAGTTTACTCAAAGTAGCTCCATATTCTTCTTGTTTCATTTCTATTGATATTGTCATGATTCTTTATTTCTAAAGCCTTAAAAATCACATTGAATTGTCTCTTTTGTTGACTAAATCCATTCACTAGGTTAAGAATCTTTCATTTTAATTCTCATTGACATTGTCAATTTTAGATTTTCATTTCTCAAGCTATATTGCTATAATGGGTTCTTATGTCTCATTAGCTGCCAAATCAAAATTTATCTTTGTGTCTCTGTCTTTTTATTAAACTATAACATACACACATGTACAAATCATAAGTGCTCAGCTTGATGAATTTTCACAAACTGAACATACTTGCTTACCTAGCACCAGCAAATTAATCTTTTTAAACTGTTGTGTTCATGATCTTGGTTTTCAAAAATTGTAACCTTGTGTTGACACAAATTAATTCAAGGAGTTTGGGCTTTTTAGTTTCTTGAGCAGAGGACTAGCCGAAGATAATTTGGCATCCCATCTCTCACTACTTGGCACATAGAGTTTGATTTTGGAGACATTTGCTTTTTTTTTTTTTAACTGTACCTCATACTCACTTTTTTTTTTTTTCCCTATACTGCTCTATTTCCTGAACTACATTTCCCATTTGACTTTTTATAGTCTAAATCATGGTCACTATTTCAGTCCTAATTTGTATATTGCCATTTCTAAGAAATTTTCTGGGTGATTCCAACTTTAATTAATTTGCAGTAATATTTGCAACAACAACAACAAAAACCCAGGAAATGTCTGAAATATCTACCAACAGGAATTTTCCTTTTTTTCTTTCTTTTCTTTCTTTCTTTTTTTTTTTTTNAAAAAAAAAAAAAAAAAAAAAGTAAATGGTAGGCAGAAATAACTGGTATAAAGTGACATCAGCACTCTAGGGCTGCAGCATTGTTAATCAGGCTCTAATTAGGGAGTCTTGTTTTAAAGAAAATTGGTGCTTCACAGGAAGAACCCCAGCAGTCTCCTAACTGGTTCTACTATCTCCTGGTATACTTGAAGAGGGGAATAGCACTGCAATTTCATTAGTGACCCAGAAAAAGCCAGCTGGTAAACCCTAGTGCCCTGTTAAGTCATATTTTTTTTTCCTAGTGGGATGCTGATGAACAGGCATTTAACACAACTGTGAAGCAGCTGCTGTCACGCCTTCCGAAGCAAAGATACCTCAAATTAGTCTGTGATGAAATTTATAACATCAAAGTAGAAAAAAAGTAAGTTATCACTTGGGCATAGCAGGTTTCACATGGTTAAAATTCAGGGAGGTGGTTTCAGAGTGACATTATTTTGTTGTCTTGTTGAGGCTTGACACCTAAGCTGTTGCTAGAACTGCAGGTGACAACCAGTCAGTCTTGCTTGGACTGTGAATCACAGTCATGATCTTGTCAATAAGAAAACACAGGAGTCCTAGGAGTAGCTGTCTCAACTATACAGTTTTGTTCACCCAGGTAATTCACTTTCTATAAGTATGTTAAAATTAAAGAAAATAACCATGACTAGTTTGCTCTGTGCCCTTATGTCATAATGCCCATCATTCATGTTATCATCCACTTAAAAAGCAACAAGGAAGCCTATGAGGTGAATAGTTATCTCCTTATTAGGACCTTACACTACAGACCCCCGTCAGTCATACCTTGTTTAAAACCTATATAATTTTTTAGTAACTAGTCTTCTACCTTGTTTTTGCTTAAATAAAGCTCCTACAAGTAAGTGTTCTAAAAATTTATTTGCTCTGTTCTTCACTCATTAAACTGAGTCTGTCTTTTTAATCTTTTCCTTTCTTTTGCAGGGTGTCTGTGCTATTTCTGTATAGCTACAGAGATGACTACTACAGAATCTTATTTTAACCCTAAAGAACTGTCGTTGACCTCATTCAGACAGAGGCTTATACTGGAATAATGGAATGTTGTACATTCATTGTCATTCAAAATTAAATTCTAAGACGACGCTGGGCACAGTAGTTTACACTTGTAATCCTAGCATTTTGGGAAGCCAAGGCAGGAAGATTGCTTGAAACCAGGAGTTCAAGACCAGCCTGAGCAAAAAGCAAGACCCCCATCTCTACAAAAACTAAAAAAATTAGTAGGGCAAGGGGACATACACCTGTAGTCCTAGCTACTCCAAAGACTGAGGTGGGTAACTTGAGCCTGAGGAGGCTGAGGCTGCAATGGGCTGTGACTGCGCCACTGCACTCCAGCCTGGACAGAGCAACACCCTGTCTCAAAAAAGAACAAAAAAAATTCTAAGAAGCTGTCCTACAAAGTTGAGCTTTGTTAGTTTTTCATGTGTAATATATTATAAATTTATCTTTTGGGATATAATAAATGCTTTCATATACCTGCTGCTTTTTAATTGTAAATCTGTTAACACTAAAGGTTGTTTGGAGCTGGAACATAAGATAATAGCCTTCTCTTCCCTTGGCCGTTAGGACTAAGCACCTGAAAATATCCAAACTAAAGGGCATAAAGAAACCAAAAATCACTATTTGGAACCTATATTCTTGATGACTTTGTAGTATGTTTCTCCTAAGGTAGTTAAACTCTCATTTGACTATGAGTACTCATTCAAACTTGGTAAAGGAACTATGATGATAAAATTATACAACCAGGTAGGAAGCAACTCATGAAATAACGTGACTTTTTACAGGTTCAATTCCAATAACCTAGAAGGTATTATAGAGCTAAAGCCTATTCATTAATCACATCATTCTAGAAATAGTTATTGCCAGAACTATTAAAGTGGGGTGGTAAAAGGAATAGAGAGACGGTGCTGATAAACAGACATGTTTAATGATAGCTTGCTCTTCAGAGATGACTACAGAGACTTTTAATCTATAATCCAGGAGTATATAACCATGCAGCACAGACCAATTAACCAAATGTAAAATAAACTGGGTTCTTACTACAACTACCCTATAAACATTGCAACTATTCTTTCCAAAAGGACCCTCACTTTATGTGAAAACACCTACTGTGGGGGAACCAGAAGCCTAGCTATGTGGCCAAAAGTAAAAACCAAAGGAAAAAAATAGCAACTCAGTGGTTAATTGGTAAAAGCAAGAAATTTGTATCCTTTACTGTGCTGCTGCTGCTGCTGCTGCTGCTACTGGTGGTGGTGCTGCTGCTGGCGGTGGTACTGCTGCTGCTGCTGGCGGTGGTACTGCTGGTGCCGCTGGAGCTGGTGCTGGTGCTGCTGGAGCTGCTGCTGCTCCTTTGGTCTTCTTAGTTTTTTTCTTTTTGTCCCTCTTCTTCAGCCCATCCATGTTAGCTCTCAGTAGGTTTGAATAAGCCATCTGAAACTTATTCACTCCCTTGGAGCTCACCACAGTGCTGATCTTCTTTTTCCCATCGGTAGCTCTTAACAGACACTTGTTGTCTGCGGGCTCAAAGCCCTCCACAGTACCTTTCTTTGGAATGGGTTTGGTTCAACCATCATACTTCTTCAAGGTGATATAGACGCTGCCCGACGTCCGGCACTTCTGGAAGAGTCTGGTCAGCTCCGTCAGGAACTGCTCACTCTCCAACAACACCGTTGCGTCGTCAACTGCCTCAGCTTAAGCCCCTAGCATTAAGAGCCGGAAGCTCGGCCAGCAATGTGCTATTATTGTGCTTGTGAATAGCCACTGCACTCCAGCCTGGACAACATAGGAAGATCCCATCTTAAAAAACTGTGTACACACACACACGTAATTTTTTTCTTTATTTGGAAAACCCTAATTTTTACCATGTCTTCAAATAAGATGATTGAGGTTAGAGAGCCACACGCCTTGTTTTTCTGTGTAGCTTAGAGGATATCAGCTGAATTAACAAGAAATTAACCTCTATTATGGATGAACTGGAATGAAAAATAAAAGGTGTTTTTCTTCATTTCTTCTAACTGGCTCTGAAAGATTTTACTGCCTGAAATTCTAGGAAACTGAGGGGCAAAATAAATTCTACCATCATTTTCAGGATTTATAACAAATGAACAGGGTATTTTGGGGAAGCTTATGATAACTGATCTTTAGATGATTGTAAGTCATGCTGTATTAATTTTTTTAAAAAAACTTTTTTTGACTACACTTAACAACCAAAGAATTCACCCATTGAAACTGTACAATTTAATTGTTTTTAGTACATTCAGTTATGCAGGCACCACTACAATCAATGTTAGAACATTTTCATCACCACAAAAAGAAATCCAGTATCTACTAACAGTCATTTCTAATTTCTCCCCACATTTACCAGCCCCAGTCAACCAGTAATCTACTTTATAGATTTGCCTATTTTGAGCATTTCATATTAATGAAGTCATACAGTGTGATCTTTGTGTTTGGTCTCTTTTCACCTAGTAAAACATTTTCAAGGTTCATCCATGTTGTAGCCCGTATTGGTACTTCGTTTTCATTGCCAAATAATATTCCATTGTATAGATATTATCCCATTTTATTTATCTGTTCATCTATTGATGTATATTTGGGTTGGTTCCACTTTGTAGCTACTGTGAATAATGTTGCATCAGACATTCATATGCAAGTTTTTGCATAAACATATGTTTTCATTTCTGTTGGATATATAGCTGGGAGTTGAATTTCTGGATCATATGCTAACTCTATGTTTTACCTTTTGAGGAACTGCCAAACTCTTTTCCACAGTGGTTTCACCATTTAACGTTTCAGGTAGCAAGGGATGAACCACGTTGAATTGTTGCACCATTTAAGGTTTCAGTTAGCACTTTAGTGCTAAACTACATATCTGTGTTTTGATTAGAGACATTCTGGTGGTGTGAAATAGTTATCTCATTGTAGTTCTGATTTGAATTTTCCTGATAGCTAATGATATTGAACATCTTTTCATGCGCCTATTGGATATTTCTACATTTTTCTTAGAAAATTGTCTATTCAAATCCTTTGTTGATTTTTTGTTGGTTTGTCTTTTTATTATTGAGTTGTAAAAATTCTTTATGTCCTTTATCCAGAAGTTCCTTGTCATATATATATGATTTGTAAATATACACTCCTGTTCTACTTTCTTGATGGTATCTGTTGAAGCGTGGAAGTTTTAAATTTTGATGAAATCCAACTAACGTATTTTTATTTTGTCATTTGTGCTTTTGTTGTTGTAGCTAAGAAACCATGGCCTAAGCCAAGATTACAAAGATTTACTTGTATGTTTTATTCTGAGAGTTTTATAGTTTAAGATCTGATATTTAGGTATATCATCCATTTATAGTTAATGTTTTGTGTATGATCTAAGGAAGGCATCTTGCTTCATTCTTTTGCATGTGGAAATCCAGTTGTCCTAGGACCAATTGTTGATAAGACTTTTCTTTCCCCATGGAATGGAGTTGGCACCTTGTAGAAAATCACTTTACCGTAAATGTGAAGATTTATATTTGGTTCCTCTAGTCTAGTCCATTGATTTCTATGTTTGTGCATAGGTTATTACCGTAGTGTCTTGATCACTGTAGCTTTTAAGTACGTTTTGAAATCAGAAAGTGTGAATCTTCTCACTTTGTGCTTCTTTTCAACTTATTTCATTTCCTTTTTCTATATAGATTTTAGGATAGCTTGTCAATGTCTATAAAAAAGCTGAGATGTTAATATGGGTGTTAAATTTGTAGATCAAATTGGAGAATCTTTTTTTCTTAACAATATTAAATCTTTTGATCTGCGAACATGAATATTTCAATTTACTTAGGTCTTTTAAAACTACTATCCTTTTTATTTTTTATTTTTTTGAGATGGAGTGTCCCTCTGTCACCTGGGCTGGAGTGCAGTGGTGCGATCTTGGCCCACTGCAAACCTCTGCCTCCTGAGTTCAAGTGATTCTCCTGCCTCAGCCTCCCGAGTAGCTGGGAGTACAGGTGTGTGCCATCATGCCCAGATAATTTTTTTTTTTTTTTTGGATTTTTAGTAGAGACAAGGTTTCATCATGTTGGCCGGGCTGGTCTCGATCTCTTGACCTCAGGTGAACTGCCCGCCTCAGCATCCCAAAGTGTTGGGATTACAGGCATGAGCCACCATGCCCGGTCTCTTTTTTTTCTGAGATGAAATTTTGCTTTCTTTCCCAGGCTGGAGTGCATGATCTTGGCTCACCACAACCTCCGCCTCTTGGGTTCAAGTGATTCTCCTGCCTCAGCCCCCCGAGTAGCTGGGATTATAGGCATGCACCACCATGCCTGGCTAATTTTGTATTTTTAGTAGAGCCGAGGTTTCTCTGTGTTGGTCAGGCTGGTCTTGAACTCCTGACCTCAGGTGATCTGCCCGCCTCGGCTTCCCAAAGTGCTAAGACTACAGGTGTGAGCCACAGCACCCAGTCCTAAAATTGCTTTCAACAGTGTCTTACAGTTTTAAGCATACAAATTTTGCTTTTTTTTGGTGAAATTTATTCTGAAGTATTTTATTCTTTTTTGGTGCTTTTGTAAATAGAATTGTTTTCTAGTTTCATTTTTTGATTGTTCAATTATAGAATATAGAAATATAATTTATTTTTTGTATATTGACCTTGTACCTTGTAATATTACTTAACTATTTTTTGTTTATTTTAAAAATTTTTGTGGATACATGGTAGGTTTATATATTTATAGGGTATATGATATGTTTTGATACAGACATGCAGTATGTAATAATCACATCAGGGTAAGTGGGGTATCCATTACCTCAAGCATTCATCCTTTATGTCACAAACAGTTCAATTGTATAGTTTTTGTTATTTGATAATGTACGAGTAAGTTATTATTGACTATAGTCACCCTATTGTGCTATCAGGTACTAGGTCTTATTCTTTATATATTTTTTGTACCCATTAACCATCCCCTTTCCTCTTACTTCCCACTACCCTTCCCAGCCTGTTGTAACCATCCTTCTACTCTCTGTCTCCATGAGTTCAAGTTTGTCTTTCTGTGTCTGGCTTATGTCACTTAACATAATGACCACCAGTTCCATCCATGTTGTTGCAGATAACAAGATCTCATTCTTTTTTGTATTGCATTGTGTATATGTATCACATCTCTTTATCTATTTGTCTGTTGATGGACACTTAGGTTGCTTCCAAATACTAGCTATTGTAAATAGTGCTGCAACAAACATAGGAGTACAGATATCTCTTTAGTATACTGATTTCCTTTTTTTGGGTGTTATATACCCAGCAGTGGGATCGCTGGATCATCTGGTAGCTCATACGGTAGCTTTCTGACAAACCTCCAAACTGGTCTCCATAGTGGTTGTACTAGTTCACCTTCCCACCAGCAGCAGTGTTTCAGGGTTCTCTTCTACATGCTTGCTGTTTTCTGGTCTTCTTCCTTTCCTGTCTTCCTTTTAGGGAAGATAATTTTCTTTGGTGATATGACTTAATTTTACTTTTTTAATATTCCTTGTATTTTTTTGATTTGAGGTTACCATGAAGCTTGCAAATACTATCTTATAACTCATTATTTTAAACTCATGGCAAGTTAACATAATTTTATAAACAAACAAGCAGAAAGAAAACTAATGAAAACTCTACACTTCAACTTTGACCACCACCCATTTCCCCCTCCCCCCCGGCTTTTTAACTTGTTGTTTCTTTTTATAACGCATTGTGCTATCTGTGTCTTGAAAAGTTGTAGTTATTATTTTTGAATTGTTTATCTTGTAGTCATTCTTCTGAGGACTGGAGTAGTTTATACACCACAATTACACCTTATTATTATAAATGTCATAATAATATTCTTTGCTTTTTGGTGTACTTACTTTACCAGTGAGTTTTGTACCTTCAGATGATTTGTTATTGCTCATTAATGTCTTTTTCTTTCTGATTGATTAATTCCCCTTAGCATTTCCTTTTTTTTTTTTTTTTTTTTNTTTGAGATGGAGTTTCACTCTTGTTGCCCAGGCTGAAGAGCAATGGTGTAATCTCAGCTCACTGTGACCTCTGCCTCCCAGGTTCAAGCAGTTCTCCTGCCTCGGCCTCCTAAGTAGCTAAGATTACAGGCACCTGCCACTATGCCCGGCTAATTTTTGCGTTTTTAGTAGAGATGGGATTTCGCCATGTTGGCCAGGCTGGTCTCAAACTCCTGACCTCAGATGATCCGTCCACCTTTGTCTCCTAAAGTACCTGGATTACAGGTGTGAGCCACTGTGCCTGGCCCCCCCTCAGCATTTTTTCTAGGATAAATGTGGTGTTGATGCAGTTCTTGAGCTTTTGTTTGTCTGGGAACATCTTTATTTCTTCTTTATGCTTAAAGGATATTTCCACCAGATATGCTATTCTAGGGTGAAAGCTTTTTTTTTCCTTTAGCACTTTGAATATTTTATGCCACTCTCTCCTGCCGTGTAAGATTTCCACTGAAAAAATTTCTACTGCCACACATGTGGGATCTCTATTTGTTTCTTTTCTCTTGCTGCTTTTAGGATCCTTTCTTTATTCTTGACCTTTGGGAGTTTGATTATGAAATGCCTTGAGATAGTCTTTAGGTTAAATCTGCTTGGTGTTCAATAACCTTCTTGTACTTGAATATATCTTTCTCTAGGTTTGGCAAGCTCTCTGTTATTATCTCTTTGAATAAACTTACTACCCCAGTCTCTTTCTGTACCTCCTTTTTAATTCTAATTACTCTCAGATTTGCCTTTTTTTGGCTGGGCATGGTGGTGCATGCCTGTAATCCCAGCACTTTGGAAGGCCAAGGTGGGAAAATTGCTTGCACATAAGAGTTTGACTGTAGCCTGGGCAACAAAGTGTGACCCCTTCTCTACAAAAAAAAATTAAAATTAGCTGACTGTAATAACATATACTTATAGTCCCAGCTACACAGGAGGCTGAGATAGGAGGATCTCATGAGCCCAGGAGGTTGAGGCTACAGTGAGTTGTGATTGTGCCACTGTACTTTACCCTGGGTCACAGAGAGAGACTGTGTCTAGAGGGGAAAAAGATTTGCCCTTTTGAGGCTATTTTATACTTCTTGTAGGCATAGTTTATTCTCTTTTATTCTTTTTTTCCCTCTGACTGTGTATTTTTAAATAGCCTGTCTTCAAGCTCACTAATTCTTTCTTCTGCTTCATCTATTCTGATATTAAGAGACACTGATGCATTCTTCAGTATGTCAGCTGCATTTTTCAACTGTAGAATTCGTGCTTCATTCTTTTTATTTCAATCTCTTTGTTAAATTTATCTAGATAGAATTCTAAATTCCAGCTATCTGTTATCTTGAATTTCTTTGAGTTTCTTTAAAACAGCTATTTTGAATACTCTGTGTGAAAGGTCCCATATCTTTCAGGCCAGGATTGGTTCCTGGTGCCTTACTTAGTTTGTGCCTGGAGGTCCTGTTTTCCTGGATGGTCTTGAATCTTGTGGATGTTTGTCAGAGTCTATCCATTCAAGAGTTAGATATTTATTGTAGTCTTGACTTCTGTGCTTTATTTGTACCTGTCATTCTTGGGAAAGCTTTCCAGGTAATTCAAGGTACTTGGATGTTGTGATCTAAGCTGTATCTGCATTAGGGGCCACTCCAAGCCCGTTAACACTATGATTCATGCAGACTTGTAGAGGTACTGCTTTTGTCATCCTGGATAAGATCTGGAAGGATTCTTTACATTACCAGGCAGAAATTCTTGTTCTCTTTTGCTACTTTCTTCCAAACAAAAGGAGTCTCTCTCTCTGTTTTGACTCACCTGGAGCTGGGGGTGGGGTGAAACAGTCACTGTGTTGCTACCAGTACGGGTCTGACCCAGTGCAGCTCCAGAAGCCAGCATAGCACTGAGTCATGCCCAAGGCCTGCTGTAATCACCGACTCCTGCCTATGTTTGCTCAAGGCCCTAGAGCTTTCTAATCAACAGGTAGAGAAGCCAGCCAGGCTTGTGTCCTTTCCTCAAGGGTGATGAGTTTCTGCGGGCTCCAGGTGGGTCCAGAGATGCCATCTGTTAGCCAGGGAGTGGAGTCAAAACCTTAGAAATCTACTTGGTGCCCTGTTCTACCATGGCCAAACTGGCACTCAAGCCACGAGACAAAGTCTTTCCTGCTTTTCCCTCTCCTTTCCACAGATAGAAGGGCCTCTCTCCCTGGCCACCATCACCACAGGCCCACAGGAAGTACTGCCAGGCTACTGCTCATGTTGACATAAGGGCCAAGTTTTCTTCAGTCAGACTGTGGTGAATCCTGCCAGGCCTGGGACTTACCCGGCAGGGCAGTAGGCTCTTATCTGGCCCAGAGCAGGTCTAGAAGTAACATCCAAGAGGCAAGGTCTGGAATTGGGCTGTGAGAATGTGCCTGATACTCTACCCAACTGTGTTCAAGCTGGTACCTAATGTGTAAGACAAAGTACCCTTTACCTTTCTCTTCATTTTTCTTACCATAACCACTGCAGCTGGGAATGTGTTAGGTTTCACCTGAGGTTAGCATGTCTGAGTCTGACCCAGGGCCCACAGTGTACTACCTGGGTATCACTGCTGGTTATTCAGGGATCAGAGACTCTTAAGTCAGCAGGTGCTGAAGCCTACCAGGACTTGGTCCTGTCTTTTAAGGCAACAGGCTTTTTTTGGGCCTAGGTTATGTTTAGAAATGTCATTCAGGAGGTAGGGCCTGTAATGGAGGCCTAATAACTCTGCCAGTGCCCTGTACTACTGTGGCTGAGCTGGTACCCAAGAGGCAAGACAACATTCTCTTTATTGTTTGTCTCCTCTCCTCAGGCAGAAGGATGGAGTCACTTTGGTTGCTGCAAGCTATGCTGGCTGGGGTGCAGAAGGGGTGTTGCAAGCCCTCCTGTAGCCTCCCTCTCTCATGTCTATCTAGGTTGCTGAAACTCAAGTTCTGTTTGCTGGTATGGGCAATTCCCCTCTGGCTATGGCTGGTCTAAATGCTCCCTTCCTGGGTGGGCATTGGCTGAGTTCATCCTGGTTTTGCTTTCTGCTGTGACAGGGCAGCAGTGAGTTTATTGCAGAGTCCCACAGTCACGGTGCCCTCTCTCCTCCAAGCATACTCTGTGCACCATGTGACCACTCCCAGGGAATGGGAGAGGACTGGTCTTGATGATTCAAGACTGTGTTTTCTACCCTTTTTAGTACCTCTTTCAGCGATAGGAAGCTAAACCTTGTACTCTGATTTCTCAGCTTTTTTCTGGTTCTTATGAAGGTGATTTTTGTGTGTGTAAATAGTTGTTAAATTAGGTGTTCCTGCAGGCAGGGGGGTGGGGGGCACAATTGGTGGAGGCTTTTAGTCATTTATTTTAATAGTGTTTTTGTTGCATTACATAGGATTTTCTACATATAAGATGATATCATTTGCAAGTTAAGATAGTTTTACTTTATTCTTTCCAATCTGAATGCCCCTTTTATTTCATTTATTTCATTGTAATGGCTAAGACCTTGGTGTAATGTTGAAGCCAACAATAGAGTGGACCTCCTCATCTTGTTTCTGATCTTTGGAAGAAAGTATTCTGTTGTGATTTTTTGTACCCCAAAGAAGAATCTATCATAACTATTTTTTTTGAAGACAAATTTCCTTTTTATTTAAGAGTTTTTCTCTTCTGTTTGCATACACAGATATGTGCTGATTAGAAGGCCCGCTTGTGCAGTGTGGAGGATAACCAGTGCCTTACAAAAATGGGGTTTGGGAGTGACCTGAAGAATTCACATGAAGCAGTGTTAAAATTGCAAGACTGGGAATTACGGTTACTGGAAACAGTAAAGAAATTTATGGCCCTGAGAATAAAAAGTGACAAAGAATATGCATCTACTTTACAGAACCTTTGTAATCAAGTTGATAAGGAAAGTACTATCCAAATGAATTATGTCAGCAACATGTCCAAGGTAAGAAGCATAATTTCATCATTTGTTATTTATAGCATCAGAGTTGTCCTTACAATGCAGTAGATCATAGTATTGAATGAGCATACTCAAGTCAGCATTCTAAAGCAGTGATTCCACAATTTTATAGACTATGAGAGTCTCACGGAGAAGTGTTTAAGAATTATAAAGTTTGAGGTGGTCGGGCATGTTGGCTTACATCTGTAATCCTAGCACTTTGGAAGGCTGAGGCGGGAATGTCACTTTAGCCCAGGAGTTTGAAACCAGCCTGGGAAACGTGGTGAAATCTTGTCTCTACAAAAAATGCAAAAATTAGCTGGGCATGGTAACATATGCCTGAAGTCTTAGCTATTTGGGAGGTTGAGGTGGGAGGATTGCTCGATCCTGTTAGATCAAGGCTTCAGTGAGCCGTGGGTGACAGAGTGAGACCCTGTCTCAAAAACCAAACCAAAACAAAAAATTGGCAGCTGTATCTCTCTGATATTCTGACTTAATTGGTCAGGTTTGAGAACCATTGTTACAAATTTTGATTTATTAACTCTTTTGGTTTTGGGTCATTTGAACCCTGCTATTTTTCCCTTTTGCACAAACTTTAGTTATAAACCACCCACTCCCTGAATTCTTCTGGGAGTGTTGTGAATCATATGGAATATTTTAGCGTGTAGCTGTTATTTGCCATCATTTCAGTACAAAAATACTAGGATATTGTCGAGTTAGTCACTTTTAAAACATCTATTGGATGAATAATGTATTTTTTAACCCAAGATTATTCTGCCATATAAAAATAAGGGCCAGAATTGTACTGTTAATTGTTCTTTGAAAACATTGAAGAAGAAACATTAAACTCTAATAGTTCTTGGATTCCTGCTTTGTTACTTCCAATGTCTTAATTTAATATCATATTTCACTATATTTATTCTAAGTTAAAAATAAATCTTTTTTACTTTAGAATATTAAATTAATTTTCTTTCACTTTTGGGTCTTAGGATTTGAGTAAATTTTAGAGGAAAACTCTGTTACCCGTGGAGAATGCATATATAGTGTTTGATCAAGTAAGGATTTGTGATTTTGTTAAAAGCCCACTTGACTGGGCCAGGTGGCTCACACCTATAATCCCAGCACTTTTGGAGGCCTAGGTGGGTGGATCACTTGAGGTCAGGAGTTCAAAACCAGCCTGGCCAACGTGGTGAAATCCCGCCTCTACTAAAAATACAAAAATTAGCCAGGCATGGTGGCACACACCTGTAATCCCAATTACTCGGAAAGCTGAGGCAGGAGAATTGCTTGAACCCAGAAGGCAGAGGTTGAAGTGAGCCAAGATTGTACCACTGCAGTCCAGCCTAGGTGACAGAGCGAGAATCAACCTAAAAACAAACAAAAAAAGGGGTCACTAATGTTCATATCTTTAACTTCCTTTCTGGGCCAATCTCTAGTCTGAAGGTAGAGCTGGCAGAGATGGCCACAGAAAATACAAGACACCATTTAAATTTGCATGCAGTATTTAGGACAGACATACATTAAAAATTATTTGTTATTTATCTGAAATTTGAATATAACTGGGTATCTTTTATTTTATTTGTCTCATTATCTGTGGGTATAAGCCTGCCATTATGTTAATGGGAATAGATAGGGAAAGTACTTTTGATGTTTTAAGAGTCACATTTTATTCAGTCTTCTTGTTTTTGGTAAGCTGCTTGGTGTCTCTGATTCCAAAGGCTTTCTGCTTCATTTATCCCTCTTTTCTTTTTTTTTGAGATGCAGTCTCATTCTCTCACCCAGGCTGGAGTACAGTGGTGCAATCTTGGCTCACTGCAACCTCCACCCCTGGATTCAGGTGATTCTTGTATCTCAGTCTCTCAAGTAGCAGGGTACCACTATACCTGGCTAATTTTTGTATTTTTAGTACAGGCGGGGTTTCACCATGTTGGCTAGGCTGGTCCTGAACTCCTAACCTCAAATGATCTACGTGCCTCGGCCTCCCAAAGTGCTGGTATTACAGGTGTGAGCCACCGTGCCTGGCCTACCAACAGGAATTTTTGATGAGAAAAAGATAAAAAAAAAATTGTTATAATGCATTCAGAAGCAAAAGTGATATTTTTTCCAAGTTACAGAATGAACTGATCCACAATATGAAATAGTTTTTTAAAAAATGTAAAATAATAGTTGGATACAATGGCAGGTGCCTGTAGTCCCAGCTACTTGGAAGGCTGAGGGGAGGATTGTTTAAGGCTAAGAGTGAGCCACTGCACCTGGTCTCCTGCTTCTTACGTAGACTTTGAATCAATCCCTCTGTTTTAGCATGCTGTTCTCTTCCTCCATTTGTTCCAGCTGTCTCCAGTTCCTGAGCTTTACTGGAGTCATCTGACCTCATAAATCTTGACCTCCCTTTTGGAGGACACTTATGTTTTCACTTCTCCTCATGTGCTAATTAGTTACCACTTACTTGCTTTTCATTTTCTTACTTTCTGTTGACATGTCTTATTTAGCATTGTCTCATAGTTTCTATTTTCTTTGTTGTTACTAATTTATACATTAAATTACAGTTGAACAATGTGTGGGAACTCACAGAAAATCAAGGAGTGTGTTAGCTTTTCCTCCTTTTTTTTTTTTTTTTTTTTTTTGGATCTTGCTCTGGCATCGAGACTGGAGTGCAGTAGTGTAGTCATGGCTCATTGCAGCCTTCACCTCCCAGGCTCAAGCAATCCTTCCACCTTTGCCTTCTGAGGAGCTGGGACTATAGGCATATGCCACCATGTCTGGCTAATTTTATTTTTTGCTTTGTAGAAACGGGATCTTAGTATGTTGCCCAGGCTGATCTTGAACTTCTGGGGTTAAGAAATCCTCCTGCCTTGGCCTCCCAAGGCTCTGGAATTACAGGCGTGAGCCACTGTGCCAAGCCATTATTTCCTCTTAACACAGAAAAATTATCATTTATTCTAACTATAAGTAAAGTCAAATTTATAATTTTTTAAAGAGGATGTGCTTCTGTTATATCTTAAAAAATCTTTGCCTGACACAAAGTAAAAGTTTGCCTATGTTGTCATCTGGAAATTACATCGTATTAAGTTTTGTGTTTAGGTCTATAATTTATTTTTGGTTAATTTTTGTATATATGGCAAGCTATGGATTGAAGTTTATTTATTTATTTTTTGCTTCTGGATATCCATTTGTTCTAACACCATTTGTTGAAAATACTAAATGTTCTCCATTGAATTGCCTTGGATCTTTGTTTAAAATCAGTTTACCATAATGTGAGTCTATTTCTGTATTCTTTATTCTGTTCCATTCAGATTTTTGTCTATCATGACACCAGTAACACATTTGATTATAAGTAATAATATCAAAGTCAAGTAGTATATAGTAGTCATCCCTTATTTATGGAGGATGTGTTCTAAGATCTCCAGTAGATGCCTGAAGGTGTGAATAGTACTGCACATCCATTGTCGTCAATCAGAATATGTTTCTGTTCATGCTTTCCATCCACAAATTTAATTCCTTTTCCATCTTAACTAAGAACTGATTGCACACTATGCATATAACTTTTGCAGTTTGAAGTATAACATCAAAAATTCAAAGGCACAGATTTCCTTTTTTTCTTCACAGTTGCATGGATAGAAGATTCATTGTTACCATAGCCCTTAGCAACCTCAGCATGTTTTTTTCTTAAGTTGAGAACTTTTCATCCCTTTAAGGAGACACTTTCTGACTTTTTGGCCTATCCAAATTACCGGCATCACTATCCTTGCAGTTTGGCACCATTATTAAGTTAAATAAAGGTTCCTCAAACACAAGCACTGCTATAGCAAGACAGTTGATCTGAGAACTGAGAGGGTAACTAGGTGAGTAATGTGCAAGTAGCATATACAGCATGGATACACGAGACAAAAGGGTGATTCATGTCCTGGGCAGGACAGAGTGGGAAGGCTAGATATTTCATCATACTACTCAGAGTGGTGTCACCTTAAAACTTAGGAATTGTTTATTTCTGGAATTTTCCCTTACTAGACTATGTGCAATCAAAACTGCAGGAAGCAAAACAACAGATTAAGGGGTACTACTGAAGTGTTTTTTTTTTTCAAAATTATTTTGGCTTTTCTAAATCCTGTGCAACTCCTTATGTATTTTAGAAGCACCTTACCAATTTTTATTTTTTTAAAAAGGCTGCTAGGATTTTGCTTGGAATTATATTGAATGTATAGATAAATTTGGGGAAAATCTATATAACAGTATTTATTGGGTCTTTCAACGAGTAAAAATGGTATACATTTAAAATTTTTAAAAAATAATTCAACTTTTATTTTAGATTCTGGGAGTACACATACAGGTTTGTTACCTGGGGATACTTTACCAAAGTAGTGAGCATAATACCCAATAGTTAGTTTTCAACCATTTCCCCTATTCTTCCCACTCTCCTCTAGTATTCTGCAGTGCCCATTGTTTCCATCTTTATATCTTTGTATACCCAATGTTTAGCTGCCACTTATAAGTGAGAACATCTAGTATTTGTTTTTTTGTTCCTGTGTTAATTTGCTTAGTATAATGGCCTCCAGCTGCATTCATGTTGCTGCAAAGGGCATGATTTCATTCTTTTTTTGAGCATGTAGTATTCTATGGTGTATATGTACTGCATTTTCTTTATCTAATCCACCATCGATAGGCACTGAGGTTGATTCCATGTCTTTGCAACTGTGAATAGTGCTATGATGAACATACAAATGTAGGTGCCTGTTTGGTAGAACTATTTATTTTCTTTTGGCTATATATCCACTAATGGGACTGCTAGGTCTAATGGTAGTTCTGTTTTAATTTCTTTGAGAAATCTCTAAACTGCTTTCTCTAGTGGCTGAACAAATTTACATTTCCACCAACAGTGTATAAGTGTTCCCGTCTCTCCACAACATCATGAGCATGTGTTATTTTTTTGCACTTTTTAGTAATAGCCATTCTTACTGGTATGAGATGGTATCTCATTGTGATCTTGATTTGCATTTATCTGATTATTAGTGATGTTGAGCATTTTATCATGTATTTGTTGACCACTTGTATGTCTTCCTTTGAGAAGTATCTGTTAATGTCCTATGCCCACTTAAAAATTTTTTTTTCTTCATGATTTAAGTTCTGTATAGAACATTAGTCCTTTGTTGGATGAATGGTTTATGATTATTTTCTCCCATTCTATAGGTTGTCTGTTTACTATATTGATAGTTACTTTTGTTGTATAGAAACTCTTTAGCTTGATTAAGTCCCATTTGTCAATTTTCATTTTTGTTGCAATTGCTTTTGATAATTTAGTTATAAATATATTTCTTCCTAAAGCTGATACCCAGGATGGTGTTTCCTAGGTTTTCTTTTAGAATTCTTATAGTTTGAGGATTTAAATCTTTAATCCATTCTGATTTAATTTTTGTACATGGTGAAGGGTAGGGGACAAGTTTTATTCTTCTGCATAAAGCTAGTCAACTATCCCAGCACCATTTATTGAATGGGGAGTCCTTTCCCTTTTGCTTATTTTTGATCAAAGATCAGATGGCTGTACGTGTGCAGTTTTTTTATTTCTGTGTTTTCTTATCTGTTCCATTGGTCTATGGGTCTGTTTTTATACCACTACCATGCTGTTTTGGTTATTGTAGCTTTATAGTATAGTTTGAACTTGTGTAATGTCAAGCCACTGGCTTTGTTCTTTTTACTTAGGACTGCTTTGGCTATTTGGGCTACTTTTTGGTTGCATATGAATTTTAGAATAGTTTTTCCCAGTTCTGTGAAAAATAACATTGTAGTTTGATAGGAATAGTGTTGACTCTGCAGATTGCTTTGGGCAGTATGGGCATTTAGTGATATTGATTCTTTCAGTCCATGAGCACAAAATGTTTTTCCATTTGTTTGTGTCATCTATGATTTCTTTTCAGCAGTGTATTTATTTTAGTTCTCCTTGTAGGGGTGTTTTACTTTCTTGGTTAAATGTATCTCTAAGTGTTTTATTTTATTTTATTTTTGTAGCTATTGTAAATGGCATTTCATTCTTGATTTGGCTATAAGCTTGAATGTTGTTGGTGTATAGAAATGATACTGATTTTTCTAATTGATTTTATATCCTGATTCTTTACTGAAGACATTTATCAGTTTCTGGAGCCTTTTGGTGCAGTCCTTAGTGTTTTGTAGGTATAGACACCTATCATTTATGAAGAGAGATAGTTTGACTTATTTTCCTATTTGGGTGCCTTTTTTTTTTTTTTTTTTTTTTTTTTTTTTTTTTTTTTTTTTTTTTTTTTTTTTTTTTTTTTTTTTTTTTTTTTTTTTCTATTTTTTTTTTTTTTTTTTTTTTCTCTTCTCTGATTGTTCTGGCTAGGACTTCTAGTACTATATTGAAGTGGTGAGTGTGGCCATTCTTGTATTGTTCCAGTTCTCAAGGGGAATAGTTCAAGCATATGCCTTTTGTATGATGTGGGCTGTGTGTTTGTCATAAATGGCTCTTGCTATTTTAAGTTATGTTCCTTCCATGCCTAGTTTATTGAGGATTTTTATCATGAAGTGATGATGGATTTTATCAAAAGCTTTTTCTGCATCAACTGAGATTATATGGTTTTGCTTCTAATTGTGTTCATGTGGCAAATTACAGTTATTGATTTATATATATTGAACTAGCCTTGTATCACAGGAATGAAGCCTATTGGATCATGGTGAATTAATTTTTTGATGTGCTGCTTGATTCAGTTTGCTATTAATAGTAATTCATTGGGGATTTTTGTGTTTGTATTCATCATGGATATTGACCTGTAGTTTCCTGCTTTTGTTGTGTCTTTGCCAAGTTTTGGTGTCAGTGCGATACTGGCTTTTTAGAATGAATTAGGTAGAATTCCCTCCTACTTGATTTTTGGAATAGTTTCTGTAGAATTGGTACTGCCTCTTCTTTGTACATCTAATAGAATTTGGCTGTAAATCCATTTAGTTTTTTTTTTTTTTTTTAAATTTTTATTTAGTTGGTAGGTTTTTAATTACTGATTCAATTTGGAACTGGATGTTGGTCTTTTCAGGGTTTCAGTTTCTTCCTTGATATGGTTTGGCTGTGTCCTCACCCAGATCTCATCTTGAATTGTAACTCCCATAATTCCCACGTATTGTGGGAGGTGATTGAATTATGGGATTGGGTCTCTCCTGCACTGATCTTGTGATAGTGAATGAGTCTCACAAGATCTGATGGTTTTAAAAAAGGGAATTTTCCTGCACAAGGTCTCTTTTGCCTGTCACCATTCACATAAGATGTGATTTGCTCCTCCTTCTGCCATGTTTGTGAGGCCTCCTCAGCCATGTGGAACTGTAAGTCCAGTTAACCTCTTTCTTTTGTAAATTGGCCAGTCTCAGGTATCAGCAGCATGAAAACAGATTAATAAAGTAAATTGGTACCAGTAGAGTGGGACATTGCTGAAAAGATACCTGAAAATGTGGTAGTGACACATTTTCACTACCAGGCAGAACTGGGTTACAGGCAGAGGTTGGAACAATTTGGATGGCTCAGAAGAAGACAGGAAAATTGGGAAAGTTTGGAACTTCCTAGAGACTTGTTGAATCGCTTTGACAAAAATACTGATAGTGATATGAACAGTAAGGTCCAGGCTCAGATGGAGATGAGGAGCTTGTTGCGAAGTGGAGCAAAGGTGACTCTTGTTATGTTTCAACAAAGAGACTGGTGGAATTTTGCCGCTGCCCTAGAGATTTATGGAAATTTGAACTTGAGAGAGATGACTTTGGGTATCTGGCGGAAGAAATTTCTAAGCAGCAGAGCATTCAAAAGGTGACTTGGGTGCTGTTAAAAGCATTCAGTTTCATAAGAGAATCAGAGGATAAAAGTTTGCAGCTTGACAATGTGATAGAAAAGAAAATCCCATTTTCTGAGAGAAATTCAAGAAATCTGCATAAATGAGGAGTTGAATATTAGCCACCATGACAATGGGGAAAATGTCCTGAGGGTATGTCATGTGTCTTCATGGCAGCCCCTTACATCACAGGCCTGGAGGTGTAGGAAGAAAACATGGTATTGTGGGCTAGGCCAGGGTCCCTGTGCTGTGTGCATTCTAAGGACTTGGTGCCCTGTGTCTCAGCTGCTCCAGCCATGACTAAAAAGGGCTAAGGTACAGCTCAGGCTGTGGCTTCAGAGGGTGCAAGCTCCGTGCCTTGGTAGCTTCCACGTGGTGATGTGCCTGTCAGTGCACAAAAGTCAAGAATTGAGGTTTGGGAATCTCTTCCTAGATTTCAGAGGATGTATGGAAATGGCTGGATGTCTAGGCAGAAATTTGCTGCAAGGGCGAGGTGTGGGGCTCTCATGGAGAACCTCTGCTAGGGCAGTGTGGAAGGGAAATGTGGGGTCAGAGCCCTCACGTAGAGTCCCTACTGGGCATTGCCTAGTGAAACGGTGAGAAGAGGGACACCATCCTCCAGACCTCAGAATGGTAGATGCACTGACAGCTTGCACTGTGCTCCTGGAACAGCTGCAAACACTCAGCACCAGCCCTTGAAAGCAGCTGGGAGTGCAAAGCAACAAGGGCAGAGCTACCCAAGACCATGGGTGAACCCACCTCTTGCATCAGCATGACCCAGATGCGAGACATGGGGTCAAAGGAGATCATTTTAGAGCTTTGAGATTTGACTGGCCCACTGGATTTCAGGTTTGCATGGGCCCTGTAGCTTCTTTGTTTTGGCCAATGTCTCCCTTTTGAAATGGCTGTATTTACCTAATGCTTGTACCCCCATTGTATCTAGGAAGTAACCAACTTGCTTTTGATTTTACAGGCTCATAGGCAGAAGGGACTTGCCTTGTTTCAGATGAGACATTGGACTGTGGACTTTTGAGTTAATGCTGACATGAGTTAAGACTTTGGGGGACTGTTGGGAAGGCATGATTGGTTTTGAAATGTGAGGACATGAGATTTGGGAGGGGCCCAAGGTGGAATGATATGGTTTAGCTGTGTCCCAACTCAAATCTCATATTGAATTCTAACTCCCACAATTTCCATGTGTTGTGGGAGGAACCCAGTGGGAGGTGACTGAATTATGGGGCAGGTCTTTCCTGTGCTGCTCTCGTGATGTTGAATGAGTCTCATGAGATCTGATGGTTTTAAAAATGGGAATTTTCCCGTGCAAGCTCTCTTTTTGCTTGCCACCATCCACATAAGATGTGATCTGCTCCCCCTTGCCTTCCACCATGTTTGTGAGGCCTCCCCAAGCAACGTGGAATTGTAAGTTCAGTAAAACCTCTTTTCTTTGTAAATTGGCCTGTCTTGGGTATGTCTTTATCAGCTGTGTGAAAACAGACTAATACATTCCTGATTTAATCTTGGGAAGTTGTGTGTTTCCAGGAATTTGTCCATTTCCTATAAATTTTCCAGTTTGTTTGCATAGAGGTGTTCATAATAGTCTCTGAGGATCTTCCATATTTCTGTGGCTCAGTTGGAATGTCACTTTTGTGATTTCTTATTGTGCTTATTTTGCATCTTCTATCTTTTTCTGTTAGGCTAGCTAGTGATCTATCAACCTTGTTTGTCCTTTCAAAGAACCAAGTTTTTGTTTTGTTGTTTCTTTGTGTGGATGATTGGGCATCAGTTTAATTCAGTTCTTCTTTAGTTTTAGTTACTTCTTTTTTTGCTCTCTTTAGGGTTAGTTTGTTCTTATTTTTCTTGATCTTCTAGGTATAGTGTTGGATTTTAAATTTGAGATCTTTCTTTATTTGGTGTGGTGTTTAGTGCTATAAACTTTTCTCTGATCACTGCTTTTGCTCCATCCCAGAGATTCTGGTATGCTGTTTCTCTGTTTTCATTTATTTCAAATAATTTTTGATTTCTGCCCTGATTTCATTGTTTACCCTCAAGTCATTCTGGAGCAAGTTGTTTAATTTCCTTGTAATTGTGTGGTTTTGAGAGATCTTCTTGGTATTGATTTCTACTTTTATTTCACTGTGTCCAAGAGTGTTGTTGGAATTATTTAGATTTTTTTTTTTTTTTTAAATTGGGACTTGTTTTATGACCAAGCATGTGGTTGATATTTGATTATGTTCCATGTCAGATGAGAATAATGTGTATTCTGTGTATGATACATGGAGTATTTTTTGGATTTGTATTACATCTAGTTGGTCAAGTGTTGAATTTAAGGTTAGAATTTCTTTGTTAGTTTTC
>NW_016107361.1:4871778-4895881 GCF_001604975.1 Cebus imitator | reverse complement strand
GGTTTCACCATGTTGACCAGGATGGTCTCGATCTCTTGACCTCATGATCCACCTGCCTCAGCCTCCCAAAGTGCTGGGATTACAAGCGTGAGCCACTGCGCCCGGCCTCAATGATCTTGTTTTATGAATCTAGGTGCTTCAGTGTTGGGTGCACATATATTTAGTATGGTTAAGTCTTCTTGTTGAATTAAATTCTTTATCATTATTATTGTTATTACGTCTTTGTCCATTTTTTTTGTTGGTCCAACATTTGTTATATCTCATATAAGGTTTTGTTTTCTGTTTGTGTGATAGATCTTTCTCTAACCCCATACCCTGAGCCTGTGGATGTCAACATGTGAGAATGGGTCTCTTGAAGACAGCAGATGTTTGGATTTCTTTTTTTAATCCAACTTGCAACTCTCTGTGCCTTTTAAGTGGGGTATTTGGACAGTTTACGTTCAATATTAATATTAATATGTGAGATTTTGATCCTATTGTGAAGTTATTGGATGATTGCTTTGTAGTTTCTGTTGTGTGGTTCCTTTATAGGGCCTGTATCTATGTTTTTTGTGGTAGCAGGTATTTTTGTTGTTGTTGTTTCCTTGGTTAGAATTCTCCTAAGGATCTGTTGTGAGGTTGGTCTAGTGGTATTGAATTCCCTCAGCACTTGCTTGTCCAGAAAAGAATGTATTCCTCCTTTGCTTATGTTGCTTAGTTTGGTGAGATGTGAAATTCTTGATTGGAATTTCTTTTCTTAAAGATGGCTAAAAATACAACCCTAATCTCACCTGGTTTATAAGATTTCTGCTGAGAAGTCCACTGTTAGCCTGACAGGGTTCCCTTTGCAATTATCTGACTTTTTTCTCAGCTACCTGTCAGATATTTTGTTTAGTTTTGACCTTGGACAGTCTCATGACAATATGTCTTGGTGCTATTCATTTTGTATAGTATCTCACAGATGTTAGCTGGATTTTCTTGTATGTGGATATCTATTTCTCCAGCAAGATTATGGAAAATTTTTTTGAATTATTCCCTCAAATATATTTTTCAGGTTGTTTACTTTTTCTCCTTCTTTCTCAGGAATGACAATAATTTGTAGGTTTAGTTGCTTTACATAATCAATCTGTATTTCTCAGAGAGTTTGTTTATTTAAAAAAATCTTTTAAATTTATTTTTGTCTAACTGTGTTAGTTCTTCAGACCCTTTAGGCTCTGAAGTTCTTTCCTCTGAAGCTTGCAGTTGTCTTTTGAAACTCCTTAAGCGTGTTTTTTAATTCCGTAAGCTCTGATTGATTTCTCTTTAAGATGCTTATGTATTAGTTCATTGCCTGAATTGCTTTCGAAGTTTCTTTGTATTGAATTTCATCTTTGTCTTGGATCCTGTTAATAGTTCTTGTGATACATGCTTTTCCAGGCTTTGAATTTTTTTTTTAAGACAGGTTCTTGCTCTGTCACCCAGGCTGGTGTGCAGTGACATGATCACTGCTCTCTGCAGCCTTCATCTTCTGGATTCAAGTGATCCTCCTACCTTAGCCTCTTGAGTAGCTGGGACTACAAGTGTGTACCACCATGCCTGGCTAATTTTTGTATATTTTGTAGAGATGGGATATTGCCATGTTTTCCAGGCTGTTCTCAAACCTCTGGGCTCAAGTGATCCTTCTGCCTTGGCATCCCAAAATGCTGAGATTACAGGTGTGAGCCAAGCCTGTGCTTTAAATTCTTTATCTGTCATTTCTGAGTTTCCAGTTTGGTTACAGACCATTGCTGGAGAGCTGGTGTGATCCTTTGGTGATGTTACTACATTCAGATTTTTCATAATGCCATAATTCTTTTGCTGGTTTCTTCTCATCTGTAGGAGCTGGCGCTTCTAATTTTTGTAATAATTTTTGTGTGGGTAGGAATTTTTTTGTTTTTCTTTCTTTACATGTGATATTATTATTTGTAATCTCCCTTTTCCTTTCCCCTCCTTCCTAGGTAGGGTGACTGTAGAGAATGTTCAGGGGCCGGGTGCGGTGGCTCACGCCTGTAATCCCAGCACTTTGGGAGGCTGAGGCGGGTGGATCACGAGGTCAAGAGATCGAGACCATCCTGGTCAACATGGTGAAACCCCGTCTCTACTAAAACTACAAAAAATTAGCTGGGCATGGTGGCACGTGCCTGTAATCCCAGCTACTCAGGAGGCTGAGGCAGGAGAATTGCCTGAACCCAGGAGGCGGAGGTTGCGGTGAGCCGAGATCGCGCCATTGCACTCCAGTCTGGGTAACATGAATGAAACTCCGTCTCAAAAAAAAAAAAAAAAAAAAAAGAGAATGTTCAGTAATGTCTTTTTGGCTGTGCCCTATGGACTTCTGTTGCCAGGTTTTATACTGGGCTTTTGTATTGGGCTTTCTTTATATATATGTCAGTAGATAGTGTTTATAGGTAAGAAGTGGCTGTGGCTAACATAGCTGGGTGTATACTTGATCCTTACTGAGAGAAGCTCTCTGTTGCCTCAGGCAATTGATTGATCCATGGAGTGCAGAGTGGTCTCAGCTCCCTGTTTAGCTCTCTGGGCTGGGAAGCAATATGTGAGGGGCTGGACTGGCCAGGCTTGCCTACAAGTCACCCAGTGGCAAGCAGAAGCACCAGCATTGAGGGAAAATCCAATGGGTATCCACCAAGTGTTCAGAGTTGTGCCTAGGAAACCTCCTCAGCCCCAAGCTCTCTGCCTGGGGAGGGAGAGTTGTCCAAACTCCTAATCCAGGAGAGTAGGTACTCCAGATGCCTGGAGATCGGCCTGGACATGGAGTGCACTGATGCACCACAATCTCTGCACAGGAATGGTGGGGCAGCTCAGGTTGCTGATTCAGGCCAGTAGGTGCTCCCAATGGAGATCTGCATTGGTGTCGAGCAGAGAGGGCCCATCTGCAACACGGTGTCTTCATAGGAAGGATTGGATACTCAGTCTGCAGACCCAGGTGAGGAGGTGTTTCAGCTGTTTGGAGATCTACCTGGGATTAAAGAAGAGGGCCCTCCTTTACCTGTATCTTCGAACAGAGGGTAGGATGGCTCGTGGTTCCAGTCTGGGCATGCAGGTTCTTTTTTTTTTTTTTTTGGAGGCGGAGTTCTGCTCTGTCACCAGGCTGGAATGCAGTGGTGCGATCTTGGCTCACTGCAATCTCCAACTACCTGGCTCAAGTGATTCTCCTGCGCCAGCCTTCTGAGTAGCTGGGATTACAGGCATGCGCCACCACACCCAGCTAATTTTCTTTTTTGTATTTTTAGTAGAGATGGGGTTTCACCATGTTGGCCAGGATGGTCTCGATCTCCTGACCTTGTAATCTGCCCTTGTCAGCCTCCCAAAGTGCTGGAATTACAGGCATGAGCCACCAGTGCCGGCCAGCATGCAGGTTCTTTAAATGGCTGGACATCTGCCCTGGTGAGGAGCAGAGAGGGCCATATTGCCCCATGTTGTGTGCAAGGAAGGGTGGGTAGTTCAGGCTGCTTCTCCAGGTGAGCAAGAGCCTGGAGATCTGCCTGGTGCTTCTGCCCTATGATCTATGTCCAGGAAGGATAGGGCATCCCAGGCTGCTGAAACAGGCAAGTGGGTGCCTGGAGGTCTGCCTAGGTGTAAAGTGGAGAGGGCCTCCCTGCACCAGGACCTGTGAACGGGAGGGATGGGGCAGGTCACACTGCTGATCCAAGCAACTGGATGCTCCAGATGCCTAGAGATCTGCCTGGTTATGGAGTGGAGTGGGCCCCCAAATACCATGTTGTATGCCTAGGAAAGGTGGGCCAGCTCAGGCTGTGGAACCAGGCAAGTGGGTGCTCTGAATGCTTGAAGATGTGCTGGGGCATGGATTGGAGAAGGCTGTTCTGCACCATGTTCTATGCTCAGGAAAGTTGGGGTGGCTTAGGCTGCTGGTCCAGGCAAGTGGGTGCTTTGAGCCTGGAGTTCTGCCTGGTGATGGAGAAGGTCCCACTGTGCCACAGTCTCAGGGGAGCTGGCTGAGACACTCAGTAATGACAAACAGTCTGCTGCCATGTAGCTAAGCAGGACTTGCTTGCAAGTCATACGGTTCTGGAGAAACTACAGCTTATAACAGCTTTCTTCCTGACCCAGGCCTGTGACAGGGGAGAGCATAGTTCCAGTGCCTACTGCCAAGGTGCTTTCCATAATTCTGGCTACGGAGGCCCCTACCCTGCTCCAGAGCAAGCTCTCCAACCTCTGATGCAAGAGTAAAATTCCTGTTTGGTCACATTGCTGGGTCACCAAAGAATAACTGTTATTGTTTGCACCTGATTAAAACGGCGTCCTCCTCTTAGCCCTCTGTCTGGTACAAAGCCTGCATCTTTTTCTGGTGTCTTTCTCTCTCAGCATCTCTAACCCTCTCTCTAAGTTAGCTCCAGGATAAGGGAGAAATATCTTGGGTTGCTCAGATTGCCAGTGGAAAGGTGGGTCACAGAGAGAGGCTCTGCCTCTCTTACCTACTGGGGCTTTACTCCCTTTTATCAGCTGAATGTTGTCACGGGACTGTTTGCCTGCATTCTCCTCCCTGGAATCTGGGGCTTCCTTCATGATTCCAGTGGATTTTCAGGTTCTTTCTTGAATTAAAGCTCGCAGAGTTGATTTTTATGTACTATTTTGCAATTTCCAAGTGGTTGAGGCATACTAAAGATACTGCACTATCTTAGAAGAATAAAAAGTCTTGAGTTTTTTTTGAACAGTGTTTTAGTTTTTAGTACACAGGTCTTTCAGATTTATGTATAGGTATTTAATATTTTTGATGCTCTTGTAAATGATATTTTTTCTAAATTTCAGTTTTCAATTATTTGTTGCTCCTATATGTTAATCTTGTATCCTAAACTTTGAGAAACACATCTATTTGTAGCTTGTTTTAGATTTTGTTGTGTTGTCTACATAATCATGTTGTAATAGAGAGGCGTACCCAGCTCCCAGAGCTTGTATGTTCTTGGCCTCTCTAACCCCAAAGAATGGGGAAAGGGGCCCCGGAGGCTCGGTGAGTTTACCGTTCAAATAAAATCATGGACCGAAAGAGTTTTGCAGAAGAGTGATTTATTACACAGACAGACAGAGAGAGAAAGAGAGAGAGAGAGAGAGAAGAAGAGAGAACACAGCTCTCATGCTGTTGTGGGAGGGGAACCCGGAGTGGGAAATCTGTTCAGGTAGGAGCAGCTGAAGTTTTAACCCTTGAGTTATTCCCTCCCTATTCATGTTCTCATCCAGTGAGAGGAGTTCTTTCAGACTTCCTCTGTAGTGATTCATCTTTGACTCTGATACTGGATTAGCTACTTGGTACAACCCTAAGTTACAGAGCCCCGTCCTCCTAGAGCTTTCCCTGGGAATTTGGGACAAAAGATCCCCACCTGGCTTTCCCTACCTGGCCTGTGCATGGGAAAACCAGACAAAGAATTTTACATTTGAAATCCCTCTGGTCTCCAGATGGCGGATGGTGGTGTGGAGCCCAGAAATTCCTGTATTTGAAACCCCTCCCCTAGTGGACCTGAGAAGAGAAGTTTCTTTAACACTGTCCCTTAGTCCCCCCTCTGAACAGAAAAGTCCATCTGCTGTTGGGACATGGGCATTGATCACTCATTAACTACTTCCTGCTGAATTGGGGCATAGAAGGGTCCCTGCAGTTGAGGTTTCCTCCAGAGGGGAGTCTTCCAGGGGTGCAGATCAATCCAGAGGTCCATGATAGAACTCATGAGCCAAGGACATCCGGGATTCCGTTTGCAGGACCATTTGTAACCTCATGGCCTTAATTCGAGAAGAAATGAATTTGACAAGAAGGTTAAAGATGAGAGACCCAAAGGCCACCAATAACAGAATGGTTATAAACAGGCCTAGAAGAGGGTAGAGCCAGGACGGCCAGTTGTTAAACAAGCTCCACGATACTGTGAGCTTTACAGTTACATGTAGGATGTGCACAAATTGAGAGGAAGAGTGCGGCTAAAAAGAAGATAATGAGAACCACAAGAGAGGTCTTGGTAAGGGAGGGTTAATATCAGAGGGAGAAGAGGAGAGCTATTAGAAGTATAATTAGGCAGTAAGCCATGGATAAGGAGAGTTTATGAGATGTAGGCCAATCTGCAGGGATGATCGCATAGAGCCTGGTCGCAGATGGTAAAGTTAAGAGTCATAGTCCTGTTAATGCCAAGATGTAAGTTAGACTCTTGAGTAGTTACTTTCTTGGGGATCTTGTCAAAAGAGCAAACATAGATCCTCTAAAGGCTTGCAGGTATACGAAGGGCCGTCTCCTGAACTTCAGGCTGTGGAGTGGAGAGCCTATGATTTTCTTCAGGAGGTGTCTGAGGCTTCAGCCTAGTATGATGAATCCACAAGTTAATTGCCACCACCTTAACTGCTGTTGGGGAAGACAGAATAACTGAAAATGGCCTTTGCCAAGATGGACTTAGAGAGGGAGAGTCTGAGGGGAGGGACTTAACAAGCACTAAGTCTCCAGGGCAGAACAACTCTTTCCTTTTTTCCCTAGGGTGTCCTTCAGGTAAAATCCTAAGAGCCAGTTGGTACTTAGCCAAGGAGGTTATAGCTTTTATAGATCTGCTGTTTCCTTGTCTAATATGAGACCATTGGTAAGAAAGGGCTGTCCATAAAGCATCTCATAAGGGCTGAGTCCTATTTTCTGAGGAGAGTTTCGATTCCTTAAGAGTGCTATTGGTAATAGAGAAGGCCATGGGAGGTGGGTTTCCTGTGCCAGTTTTTTTAAGTGTCTCTTAAGAATTTCATTCATCTTCTCCACTTTCCCTGAGTACTGAGGCCTCCAAGCACAGTGGAGATGATACTGTATTCCTAACGCTTTGGAAATTCCTTGGGTCACTGCAGCCTTGCAGGCAAGGCTGTTATTGCTTGAAGACAGTGAGGGAGTCCGAATCTAGAGATTATTTCATTAATCAGAACTCTTGGGCTTTTACTGTCCTACAGGGGAAACCTCAACCCAGTTTGTGTAGGTATCTACACATACTAACAGCTATTGATATCCCGAGACTTAGGCATACGGAAAAAGTCCACTTGCCAGTCCTCACCTGGGTAATGAGCCATTTGCTGTTCCCCAGGAGGAACTTTGAGATGTGCCAAAGGATTATTTTTCTGGCATATTTCACATCCTTCGACTGTTTGTTAGACAGCCTTGAAGAGACCTTTTTCTATAAATATAGATTTGGCCATTCGATGTGTATTCTCTATACCTATGTGGAAAGTTTGGTGTAGGGTGTTAAGTACTTTCCACCAGCCGGCAGCAGGTAGGAGTACTCTTCCCTCCTCAATAGCTAACCATCCTGAAGGAAGAAGATTATGTCCCTGGGAGATTGCCCACTCTATCTCTTCTGATGAGTATTGAGGTCTAGTTCCCTGGAGAGGGGTTTCCCGTATTTAAGGTCCTTCTATAAATTCTTGTCTAGCTGTCCTTTTTGCTTCTAGGTCAGCTCAGTGATTGCCCTCTGCTTCCTTCTCATCTCCTTTCTGGTGACCTCGGCAGTGTAAGACTGCCTCTTTGGGTTCTTGGACAACTCGTAATAAGTCTAAAATTTCCTTATGATATTTAATGGGAGTTCCTGCTGAGGTTAAGAACTCTCTTTCCTTCCATATGGCAGCATGAGCGTGGAGAACCAGGTAAGCACATTTGGAATCTGTGTGTATGTTTATTCTCTTTCCTTTTCCTAATTTTAGAGCTTGAGTGAGGGCTGCTAGTTCTGCCAGTTGAGCACTAGTTCCAGGAGGAAGGGAATTATTTTCAAGCACTGTTTGATCACTGATTACTGCATATCCTGCCTTTTGAACTCCATTTTCCCATAAATGAACTTCCGTCAGTATATAGGTTAAGGTCAGGATTGGCTAGAGGAGTATCTAAGAGATCCTCTCAAGCTGCGTAGTTTTGGGCTATAACCTGCTGACATTTTTTTATGTTTCCTTATAGCCTGCTGACAGTCATGTTCTTTGTCTGTCCCTTCCTCAGGAAGAAAAGTAGCTGGATTGAGGGCTGCACATGTGCGCAGCTGAAGTACAGGCCCTTCAAACATTAAGGCCTGGTATTTGAGTAAGCAGTTGTCGGACAGCCATAAGCCTCCTTTAGAGGCCAGAATTCCAGCTACATCATACAAAGTCCGTACAGTTAGATCTTTGCCCTGCACTATTTTAACAGCTTCTGAGACCAGTATAGCCATCACAGCTACAATTATGTGGTCAGCCTTTTGCTACTGCATCAATTTCCTTACTTAGATATGCCACCGGTTGTGGCGTGGTCCCCTAAGTCTGGGTGAGAATCCCCAGTGCCACTCCTGATATTTCCCTAACATATAGTGAGAAGTGGTTCCCTGTAGAAAGGCTTAGAGCTGGAGCCTGCAGTAGTGCCTACTTCAGGGTCTGAAATGCTGCCTCAGCCATAGGGTCCCATTGTATTAGATGGGTGTTAGCTTTTTGGGTTTCCTTAATCAGAGTGTATAGGGATTTGACTATTTCACCATATCTGGGAATCCATAATCGGAGAAACCAGTTATTCCTAAGAATCCCTGTCCCTGCAACTATTTTAAGGTTTTTGGATGGGGGAAGGCCAGTATGGGTGGGAGACTTTCTCCATCAGGGGCCCGAGTGCCCTTAGATAAGACAAGCCCTTATATTTTACCTCTTGCCTACAAAGTTAGCCTTTGAATTTGGAAACCTTATATCTACAGGTGGCTAGAAAGTTTAGGAGGTCCTTAGTGGCCTGCTGATGCTGGGTTTCTGAGTTAGCAGTTAAAAGTAAGTCATCCATATATTGAAGAACCAGGGTATCTGGAGGTAGAGCCTGGTCCTGAGCTAGAGCCTGGCCAAACAGGTGGGAGCTACCTTGAAAGCCCTGAGGTAACACTGTCCAGGTGAGCTGAGAAGTCTTAAGAGTCTTCAAAGGTGAACAGAAACTGGGAGTACAGATGTCATGGAACATAGAAAAAGGCATCCTTAAGGTCCAGGACTGTAAACCATTGTCCCTTTCCTGGTATTTGAGAGAGCAAGGTGTATGAGTTGGGTACAGCTGGGTATAAAGGGATCACAGCCTCATTCATAAGCCTGAGATCTTGCATTAGCCTCCATTGCCCATTAGGTTTTTGTACTCCTTAAGTTGTAGTATTATAAGGGCTGTTACAGGACCTCACTAGACCTTGAGCTTTTAAGTTCCTTATAAAATAGTATCCTGTAGCCCCTTTTTGGCTTCTGGTCTTAGGGGGGTACTGTCTTTCATAAGGAAAAGAGCCACGTCTTTTCCTTTAGCATTATTCGAATTGGGCAGGCATTCTTTGCCTGCCCAAATTGTCCCTCCATTGACTAAACCTCGAGATTAATCCCTTCTTAAAATAATGGGCAGCAGAGAGGGATTTGCTCCCTGACATTCATATAGATAATGGTTCCAGCTCTGGCTAACAGGTCCTGCCCTAGTAAGGGAGTGGGACCTTCTGGCATGATGAGGAAAGCATGGGAGAAGAGGTAACTTATGAGAAGGCATAAGTTACATAAGGCATAAATTACTTATGGCATAAGTTACGTAAGGCATAAGTTACTTATGCCTTCTCATAAGTTACAGCTTAGGGGCTGGGAGAAATATCAGGAGATGCCTTGTCCTAGGACTCCTCAGATAGTTACAGACTTGGAGGACAACCATCCAGGACAGGAAAGCAAAACTAAGAAGGCTATGCCAGTGTCCAGGAGAAGATTGACCTCCTGGTTCTCTATGGTTAGCTTTACCTGGGACTCAGTGAGGGTGATGACTTGTGTTGGCGCTTGCCCTGGGCACCCTCGGTCCTGCTGTTGGGTCATCTGGTTAGCCACCTCAGGCCCTGGGAACCTTCATCCCCTGGGACAGTGTTTCTTCCAATGATCCCTTTGGCACAGTGGGCAAGGACGAGGAGGTGGTCCGTTCCACTGGAGACAGTCTTGCTTAAAGTGTCCTGGTAGGGGCCGGGCGTGGTGGCTCATGCCTCTAATCCCAGCACTGTGGGAGCACAAGGCGTGCAGACCACGAGATCAGGAGATTGAGCCCATCCTAGCCAACATGGTGAAACCCCGTCTCTACTAAAAATACAAAAAAATTAGCTGGGCATGGTGGCACATGCCTGTAGTTGCCAACTACTCAGGAGACCGAGGCAGGAGAATTGCTTGAACCCAGGAGGCGGAGATTGCAGTGAGCCGAGATCGCGCCACTGCACTACAGCACGCCTTGGGTCTATTCTTCTCCTCTGATGTCATTTGGTCATGTACTTGACTGAGGTACCAGGGGTCCACAAACTCTTGAGCTGCTACTAGAGCAGCCTCTCTCTCATTGCTGCTTAGGATCTGACTAAGCAATAACATGATATCTTTCCAATCCAATTCAAAGGACTGACCCAGGCTCTATAGACGTCAATGTACTTGTCCAAGTCATCTGAAAATTTTCCTAAGTCTTCCTTGATTTGCTTTAAGTCAGAAAGTGAAAAGGGGCTATGTACTTTGGATGGGCCAAATTCTCCTTCTATTGCCTGTAGAGGGCAGAATTGGGTCATCCTAGTAGCCTGAGGTGCCTTGGCCATTTCAGCCTTCCCTGATTCCTCTTGGGTTATAGAGCTGAGGAGACCTAGTCCATATCCGTGAAGGGAGGAGCCACAGAGAGTCCTGGATATGGGGATAGTCCTGAGGAGGGACCAGTAGGGTATAGGTTACAGGCCTTAAATAGCTGAGGATTATCCCTTAGAGAAAAAAAAATCTTGCATATAGGGGACAGAAAAGGTCTAATTGTTGAAGGTCTAATTGTAGAAGTGTGTTATAATTTATACTTCCCTTAGGAGGCCAGATTTCTCCGCTCAGCAGAGGGTATCACAGCCATGCTGTTTGACAGAAAAAATGAGCTGCTGCTTCTTCAAAGATTGGGGGTCAAATTGGTCCTAGTCATCCAGGATACACCTTAAGGATGATTTTGCCTTGGGAAGAGTAGCACCCATCTGAAATTGAACACAGGGATGCCTGCATCCCTGGTTATTCCTTGCAACTGCTAGCCCTGAGGTGTCCTCCAGTTCTAGCACCTTGCAGTTTTCCTTGCACCCTAGATGCGTGATCATCTTCTGGGACCACCCCCCTCTCCCCGCCATGTCCTAGGTTTAATCAACTTACCGGCATCATGGGCACACCATCACTAATGTCCTTTTTGGCCACCTTAAGGACATGAGGACTGCCGGCCTTAGTAGCCCTGTACCAGCGCATCCTTGAAGAACTAGGCCAGTGAGGCTAGGGCAATGGGTGCCAATATTCCCTAGCAAGAGTTCAATTAACATAGGCCTGACCATAAACCTGCCCTAGGAGAATAAACTCCTTGAGAAGGGCCTCTAAGCACAACAATCTTAAAGAGGGTAATGGCTGCCCACATGGCCAAGGCCAGAACAATGCCCTTGGGACGTGAGCCTTCTCCCCCATTCCACTTTTCATCATAGGAATATGCCCTAGGGTTGTAGGGCCTGTAATTAACTATGTGAGCCTTGGACCAGGTCTGACTATGGTATTCTAGATGGAGAAGCTCTGCCAAATGAAGAGCCAATCCTAGGCTTAAATAATAAGTACATAGTCCTTATATTTTCTCATTCAACTACAGTGTGTGGTACTTTTCATTTCTTTATGTAGATTTAGGTTTCTAGCTGGTATCATTTTCTTTCTGCTTGAAGAACTTTCACATTTCTTTTCTTTTTTTTTTGAGACGGAGTTTCACTCTTGTTACCCAGGCTGGAGTGCAATGGCACGATCTCGGCTCACCGCAACCTCCGCCTCCTGGGTTCAAGCAATTCTCCTGCCTCAACCTCCTGAGTAGCTGGGATTACAGACACGCACCACCATGCCCAGCTAATGTTTTGTATTTTTAGTAGAGACGGGGTTTCACCATGTTGACCAGGATGGTCTCGATCTCTTGACCTCGTGATCCACCCGCCTCGGCCTCCCAAAGTGCTGGGATTACAGGCTTGAGCCACCACGCCCGGCCTTTCACATTTCTTATAGTGCAAGTCTACTGAAAATTGTTTTTTTGTTTTAGGTTTGAAACTGTAAAAGTATCTTTTATTAAAAGTGTAAAAAACCTGTTTTAAAAACAATTTTTTACATGTATAGAAGTCCTGTTTGGCAATTTCTTTACATATTTTAAAGATGTTGCTGTATTATCATCTAGCTTGCGTTGTTTCTGATGAAAAATTTGCACGTAATTTTTTTTCCCTATGACTGCACTTAAGATTTTGCCTCTGTTACTGATGTTAAGCAATTTGTTATCTGCCTGTATGTAGTTTTCTCTACATATTTGTGCTAGGGCCTTGTTGACCTTCTTAAACCCTTGGGCTACTACAGTTTTCATCAACTTTGGGAAATTTTCAGGCATTATTGAAAAAAAATGGTTTTTTAGTGCTCCCTCTTCCTTTTATCTTCTTTGAGGTCCCTGATTCCTTGTGGATTTGGCTGTTTAACGTTGTCCTACAGTTTACTATGCTGTATTTTTTTCTTCTCTGTGTTTTATTGTGGTTAGTTTTTATTGTTGTCTACTGCTTCACTAATTTTACTTTTATTCAATGTCTAATCTGTAGTTAATTTTACCCACTGTATTTTTCAGCTTAGTTATTTTTATTTCCAACTTCCTTTAGTGACCCTATTAGTGAGGTTAACTTTAATTCTTTCCCTGACCGCTTATTTCCAGCAGTGTCTCTTCCTCTTTCACTCCTTTTCTGGCAACATTACTTTCTTTCTTGCCAATATTTAAATTTAAATTATGCCTGTGTACCATTCCTTCATTTTCTTGTACCTGCCAAAACCCAGCTCTTCCTTTTGCTCCACACCCATTGTTTAGGGTGGAACAATTTTAGAGAATAAACAGAAATCAAGTACTTGGGCCATTTCCATGTTAACAACGAACAAGTCAAAAATATCTCTAGAAGTTTGATTTGAATTCCTTTTATATCTTGTATTTCTTGGCTTAATATATTTATTCCTTTCTCTAGTTTCGTGAATATATGGAATATAGTCATAGTAACTTTCATTGTTTCTGTGTTTTATCATGTGTTACTTCTGATTCAGTTTTGATTGATTGATTTTTCTTCTCATTTTGAGTTGTATTCTTCTGCATCTCCCACCTGGTAATCATTGATCCAGTGCCTGGCATTGTGAATTTTACCTTTTTTAGGTACTGGATATATATATTTAACTTTTTTTGAATTTTGTTTTGGGATATGCTTAAGTTACATGAAAATAGTTTGATCCTTTTTTTTTTGAGCCAGAGTCTTGCTCTGCCATCTAGGCTGAAGTACAGTGGCACGATCTCGGCTCACTGCAACCTCTGCATCCCAGGTTCAAGTGATTCTCCTAGCTGTCTCTCAGCCTCCTGAGTATCTGGGATTACAAGCATGCGCCACCACGCCTGGCTAATTTTTGTATTTTTAGTAGACATAAGATTTTACCATGTTGATCAGTATGGTCTCCAACTCTTAATCTCAAGTGATCCCCCACCTTGGCCTCCCAAAGTTCTGGGATTACAGGCATGAGCCAGTGCACCCAGCCCATTTTATCCTTTTGGCTCTTTCTTTTATGTTTGTTAGGTGTTACAAGAGGTACAGAGTCTGAGGTGAATTTATCTTCTCTAATGAGATAAAATCATCCTCAGTACTCAAAGGGAATCTCCCTGTGTTATCAGGTTTTAAACTTTTATTCTTGGGACCTGATATGATTCATAGCCCTGTGTGAGTTCTAGATGGTATCTTATAATTTTTTTTACGTGGTTGTTTCTTGAGTATTGAGTTGTTTCCTTGCACCCTTGAGCTGTTCAGTACTTAGCTAAATAATCAAGGGGAGTCTTTGCTGATCTCCTGAGTTTTCTCTTTGTGCAGATCTCTCCTCTCTAATAACTCATGTCCTTTCTTCAGTACTCTGATTACTTTCATGTGTGTGTGCTCTGAACTCAGTCTCCTCAACACACAGAAATTACTGGGTTTGGACTGGCTCTTCCTTCCTATGTTGTGGCCTGGACATTTTCTCTGTTTAGTGAGCTGGGCTCAATTTATTTGTTTATACTGTCTCAGGAATCAGTGTCCTTCATATGCTAGTGTCCTGTGTCTTGAATGCTGTTTCATATATTTTTGTTTAGTTGGTAGTTGTTCTAGGCAGAGGATAAGTCAGTTCCTGTTTTTCCATCTTGACTAGAAATGGAAGTCTTAGAATTAGTGATTTTTATATCTTTATTTTTTAAAAATTAAAGATTACAGCAGAATTTCAAGAATAAAACAAAGAACTCCTCTGTGTTTTTTACTTGATTCATCAGTTGTTAACATTTTACCATATTTTCTCTGTGGCTTTCCTTCTCTCTTAATATAAATATCTATTACTAGTTTTCCTAAACCATTATTGAATTAGCTGAAGGTATCATGTTCCTTTATTCCTGGTTACACATATATTTTTAAAGAGCATATCCACAATGTAATGATCACATTTGAGAAATTTAACATTGTCATATGCTATTTTTGAAAATACAGTCCGTATCAACTTTAGTTAACTGTCCCAATACTGTCCTTTTTTGGCAATTATTTTTTCACTCTGATCCAGAATTCATTGCTCAGTCACTAATTTCATTTATTTAATAGTTGTTGTGTCTCTTTAGTGACTTTTTATTTTGAACATGAACATGGAAATCACACGAACCTGTGATTTGCTAATTTTTCATTTTTTGTTTACATTACAGGAAAGGGGTCTCAGTGCAGATCCCAAGGGAGGGTTATTGGACATCGCACAAGAAAGAATTCAGGACAGGTCCACAGTGCAAAGCGAAAGCAGGTTTATTAAGAAAGCAAAGTGGGGAAAGTACAGCTACTCCATAGACAGAGTAGGGCATTTCTGAAAGTAAAAGGAGGAACATGTCCACTCTAGGTACAATACTTGTTTATATACAGGATAAAAAAAGATCATGGGGAGATGTGCTCCGATATAAGGTTTTGTGATAAAGGATACTATATTTTGCAATAATTGATATTATTATCTTTAAAGCAAAATTAGGAATGTTTCTGTTCTCAAGATAACGGGTTATCAGGACACTCCTAAGTCTAGATCTGTTTAGTAAACATTATCAATCTGTTCCCTTAACCATAAACATTTAGAGGCTAGAAACACCTAACTTTCTGGGAATGCAGCTTAGCAAGTCCCAGCCTCATGATTCCTACTCAAAATGGAGTCATTCTGGTTTGAATGCCTCTGACATTTATAATTATTTTGAAGTGTGTGCATTCTGTCTTTAACCCCGAGGGCATGTATTTTGTGTGGTTTTCTTTTCTTTTTTTATTCTTTTGTATTCCTATTGGAGGAAATATTAGAAGATAGAGACCTAGGTAGCCTTCTTTTTTTCCCCCAACTACCTGGTGTCTATTTTTCCATTATTCTTTGAGCACTTGTTCACTTCTTGACATAATGAGATATTCCAATCTCATCTTTAATGTTCTTTTCTACATTCCTGGAATAAACCCTTTTTCCTAGGTGTCCTGGTTTCTTTTAGTGGAGAAAATATTTGAATATTCAATCAATTTACTATGTATGGAATTTTAGGTTTCACAGTATTTGTAATTACAAATAATGTTGCAACAGATATCTTTGAACAGATGTATTTTTGCAACATGGGTGTCTTCAGGGTGAATTTTTGGAAATGATATTTCCAGGCCAAATTGTAAATGTACCTCTTACCTATTTTTATTATATATTGCCAATATAATTATAAATTTATATTTATATAAATTTCCTCTATGTATCTTGTATCATTTTCCATATTCAGCAGAAACGTATGAAGATGTAAGTGTCTACTTAATCTGGGCAGCAGAGTTTTTTCTCAGACTTTTATCTTTTTGTTATTCTGATAGGTAAGAGATGATATCTAGGGTGCTTTTATTTTATATTTCTTTAAAAAGAGTGAAATTAAACATCTTTTCATATGTTTAACAGCTATTATATTTTGAAGACCTATTTTCTGTGCTGAAGATGAATTTTACTTTGTCTCCTTATTCATGTAAAATTTGTCTGCATAGCGTAGTCAGCTTCTGAAATAGTACAGTGATATTTATAATCCTCAAATAATGCAAGATATTTAAGAGGAAGTATGCCTTACCTTTTAAACATGAAGTGAATTGAAATATTGGTAATGTTACATATACCACATAGGAATAAAAAGTAATGAAAAATGCTTATATCAATAAGATGAATCAGTCTTATTTAGTGGTCACATTATCTATCTATCTATCTATCATCTATCTATCAATCATCTAATCTATCTATCTATATAGTATAACTTGAGTCTGTACAACTAGGGTTTCAACTATATATATCTTTAAAGCAGTAATTTTAAATCCTGGCTATAGAGCCACCTCTGCTATACCACTGGATTTGAAAACATTGAAATCTTGGTTGAAGTCATTTCAACATTTGAAAACTTGGTTGAAATGAGAGGATCACTTACTTGATGCGGCAAATTCAAGGCCAGCCTGGGTAACATAGCAAGACCCTGTCTCAACTAACTAATAACCGGCTAACTGTACACACACCCACACCCACACACACACCCACATATACATACATGCTTTAATCTATTTAAAAAAACATGAATTTGTTCCCACAAAATTGACATATTAGGAACATGTGAGCTTATTACTAATTTTGCATTTGTTTATATTGAAACCTGAAGAAGTACTAGGTGAATGCAGAAAACCATAACTAGCTGAACCAACCTGTGTAGGAATACATAGTAGACACACACTTCAGTCTTTTACTGGCTACCTTCCTTTACCTGTTTGTTGTGAGCTACACTCATCCTCATGAGGTATTTTAACTTTCTGTCAAATTTTGGATAATTCTCCCACTTTACAGTAATTCACAAGTTACAACCTTTCTGAAACCTTCTTTGATACAAGCAAACTTCAGGTCTTTTCAAAATAAAGTACCATGTTAATATAGTAGTCATGTGCTTCTTAACATTTAATATGTATAAAACTATGCAAAGTTGTTAGAATTAGGTTTCTGTTTTAAAAAAATGTATCCCTGATTAATTTCTTGAGTGTTATGCCTCCAACCCCATTTGTCCATAAGCCCCGTGGTTTTTATTTTGTAATTTTTTGTACAATCCCATGATTATTAGGCACAAAATATTTTGTTACGGCAGAACTTAAATGTTAGAATTAGTGGTGGAGCTTTAAAGTACTGATGTGTAGACCCCCATCCAAAGCCTATTATGTAAGAATCTATGGACATAAAGCTAATAATTGGTATTTTTAAAAAGCTTGCAGTTGCTGGGCAGGGCATGGTCACTCACACCTGTAATCCTAGCACTCTGGGAGGCTGAGGTGGGCAGATCACTTGAGTGCAGGAGTTCAAGACCAGCCTGGGCAACATGGCAAAACCCCGTCTCTACCAAAAATAAAGGAAAATTAGCTGAGCATGGTGGCCTGGTCCTGTAGTCCCAGCCAGGAGGCGGAAGTTGCAGTTAGCAGAAATCGTGTCACTGCACTCCAGCCTGGGCAACAGAGCAAGACACTGTCTCAAAAGAAAAACAAAAAGCTTGCAGTTGCTTCTTATTGCAGTCAGAGTTGTGAACCACTAGTCTAGGGAAACTGAGAAGCTTTGGAGAAAATGAAGAGAGGCTCTTATGAATGGAAAGTATCTAAAATTTCCTTTGAACTTGCAATTGAGTCTTTGAAAACTTCAGTTTTAGGGAAATTTAAGGAGTTGTTTTCTGGATTTCTATATTCCATAAGGACACAGAGACTCAAAACACATTCTTCCTATGTAATGGGCAAACTCACAATAAAAATTGTTGTTTCACAGAACCGTTTATTTTGAGTTATTGTGTGGTGTACAAACTATGCATTCTTCATGGAATTTTTACGTTGCATCTTAAAAAAATTCAAGCATGAAGAAAGCAAACAAGTAGTTGGAGGTACAGTCTGCAGTGAAAAGCTATTTATGAAACTATTATTTAGTTATTTTTCCAGCATGAGTTATCTTGTTGATTTATTTTCAATGTTTTATTGTAATTACAACTCCAGTGGTAGTTTGTTCTTTGATCCAGTGTTGTAGAATAAATACTTTTTGGTATAATAAAAATAGAACACTTAAATTACTACCTGTTTGTGGAATACTGATTTACCTCACTACACAGCTGTGAGTTCAAAGGTAGAAAGCAAGAAAGGACACACTATGCATTTTTAAAAGTTACACATTTTCCCCTTGTATGTAGTTTTATCTTTTTCAAGAGTTGAGTACAAAGTTTACTTTCTTTATTTCATGTCTTAATCTAACTGGTATTATTTACCTCTATAGGCTTCCTAAGCATGAAATAGGCATTGTAGGGTTCATGTTAATTACTTTAGAAACCTGAGATGCTATTTAATATATGCAACTGATCTCTTTTTTGAGGGTAGATGAGAATAAAATTTCTGTAAATTCAATTGTTATTCCTCCTTTTTATTATGAAATAGGTGTGTTTATTTCTAGGAATCATTTTATTTTTGGTCACAAAACAACACTGCCAAAAAAGTCACATTTAAGAATTTAGACAATCGGCCATATGACTGTAATCTTAGCACTTTGGGAGGCAAAGGCGGGTGGATTGCTTGAGTCCAGGAGTTCTAGACCAGCCTGGGTAGGCATCGTGGCGAAACCTGATCTCTGCAAAAAATACAAGAAGCAAATTAGCTGGGCTTGGTGGTGTGCAGTGTGTGTATTTGATCTCAGCTACTTGGGGTGCTGAGGTTAGAGAATCGCCTGAGTCTGGGAAGTCAAGGCTTCTGTGAGCCGTGATTGTGCCACTGGGTGACAGAGCAAGACTGTCTTCAAAAAAAAGAAAAAGCATAAGTCTTTTAAAATTACATTTTATATTTCAGATAAAAGCAATATTTTTAAATAATGTTAATTTACAACTCAGAATTCTGAAAAATATTCTAAAATTAAAAAATCTCAAATCAGTAAGTTATTTTCCTGAGGCACTGGAAAATGTGTGCTGTCTTTGTCACAATCTTAAAGTAGTCAGTCCTATTTCTAATTATCCAGTGAGGTATTGTGGCTGGTTAGGTAAGATGATGATTTTATGTAATTGTTCTTTTTGGGAAGATTTGAGGGATAGGTCATTATTTTAGTTAGAAAGGCAGTTACAATGAGAGGCCTCTTTCATTTTCGTATCCATAGCTTCTCAGAGAGCATGTCATATGAAGAGTGACTCACTAATCTTGCCCTAGAATGACTTCTCTTTACATATACTCACACTGCAAAGTTGGTAGCTTAAAGTAGTAGAGTGCTTTTTCTTATGGCTCTTCACTTTTAATGATTAAGCACTAAATAAAGATTACTCTGTAATTTGTAGCCAGTTTAAACATATTCTGCTTAGTTTACCTAGGTAGTTATTCTTTTTTATTTTTAGAAACAGGGTCTAGCTCTGTCGCTTAGGCTGGAGTGCAGTGGTGTGCTCATAGCTCTCTGTTGCCTTTAACTGCTGGGCTTAAGTGATCCTCTCACCTCAGTCTATCAAGTAGCAGGGACTGCAGGTGTGCACCACCGTGCCCACCTATTTTTTTTTTTTTTTTTTAATTTTTAGAGCTGGGTTCTCACTATGTTGCCCAGGCTCATCTTGAAGCTTTGGGCTCAAGTGATTCTCCTGCCTCAGCCTGTAATCCCAAAGTGCTGGGATATAGGTGTGTCCCACTGCGCCTGTCTAGGTAGTTATTCTTAAAGTAGTTTTTAGATATGAAGACCTTTCGGTTCCCACACTTTTCCCTCCAAGCATCAGGTTGTGTCAGGTCTAGCACATTAAGAATTAGTTTTTATGGCTAGGCGCAGTGGCTCATGCCTGTAATCCCAGCACTTTGGGAGGCTGAGGCAGGCGGATCACCTGAGGTCAGGAGTTCGAGACCAGCCTGATCAACATGGAGACACGGCATCTCTACTAAAAATACAAAATTAGCTGGGTGTGGTGGCACATTCCTGTAATCCTGGCAATGAGTCAGGAGAATCATGTGAATCCTGGAGGCAGAGGGTGAGCCGAGATCGTGCCATTCCACTCCAGCCTGGGCATCAAGAGTGAAACCCTGTCTCAAGAAAAAAAAAAAAAAAAGAGTTTTATATTTGAATCTGAGCTCTTCCATTGTTTAGATGTGTGACTTTAGACAGATTAATTTCTCTGACATTCAAACTCCATATTTATAAGATGAAGATATTTTCTTTATAGTGTTGATAAAAGGAGTATCAGTGGAGTGCAGTGGTATGCTCATAGCTCACTATTGCATTTAACTCCTGGGCTTAAGTGATCCTCTCACCTCAGCTTCCCAAGTAGCAGGGACAGCAGGTGTGTACCACTGTGCCCAGCTTTTTTTTTTTTTTTTTAAACTTTTAGAGCCAGGGTCTTATTATGTTGCCCAGGCTCGTTTTGAAGTTTTGGGCTCAAGTGATCCTCCTGCCTCAGCCTGTAGGAGTTTGAGTTATCTTGTTGATTTATTTTCAGTGTTTTATTGAAAGTCGGTGAGTGTGCAAGAGGTTGGTAATATTAATGAGGAGAAGCAGGGGGTCATTTAGATAAGGAGTGGGGTTGGAAAGAGCTAATGGAGACCATCATTTCCACCTGTTGGTTCTATGTGAGAGAGAGAAAAAAAACATTTTTTGACAGAGATTCAGAAGAAGGAAGTGTCCTGAGGGTACAGACTAGTTTATACCTTCTGGGAATAAGTACTGAGTTAAAATTTTTTTTTTTCCCTAGAAGTCTATTTGAGGGGTTTGAAAATAGATGGATAAGGCAGTAGATGAAAAGGTTGATTGGGTTGGAGGAGGAAAGAGAGTACTTTGTTTTTTAAAAAAAATGTTGAGCTGATGGAGCCAATGAAGGAGAATCTGGAAGTACAGGAAATAGGAAATAACAGAACAGCTTGTCTAGGATGCGGAAAGGGAATGGGAAAGAGTGGAGAGCAGGAATGTAAAAAAAGAAGTTAAAGAAGAGATAAAAATCTCCCAGAATCCTAACTATAGTTCATTCTTTTCTTTAAAATTTTCAAATAGGCCATTACTGTTTTAACAATGTTCTACTAGAGCTGGATCAACAGAGGAATCTTCTCTAGATATGAGCTATAAAACTCAAGGAGTTTGTGAGGATGGCACTAAATAAGGAAGTAGCTATTAATAAATGGGAAAAGATCACAGGGTGCTGGCCCTGAAAGGGACTGTGAAGGTCTTTTATTCAACACTTAATTTTTGGTAGGAGAAAACTACTGAGGGTAGGTAATTTACTTCTGAAGAATAGAGGTGACTATGGCCAGTTATTTTTCAGGTTACTGTTCTTCAGAAGAACAAGTAAGGTAGCCCTTAAGTCCAAGAGGAATAAAAGCAATTGAGGAGCACCAAGAAGCTGGAAAATTATTGGGAAAGAAAAGCTAATATAATTTCTTAATTTATTTTCTGGACTAATCTGTGTTTAGGTACTTAGATTTACTTTTTTAATAGCAGTAGTAATATGCTGGTAGTCATATGGTTCTCTAACTTTTGAGATTGAACAGTGACTGAGCTAACGCAGCTCAGCATCTTTGGTACCAGTCATTAGAAACTAATCATTTAATTTGATTATATTGATTTTATTTAAAAATATTTAATTGATCTTTGTCCACATAGTATTTTTGTTTTTATTTGTATTCATTTCGGTTATTAGTGTTTGATGATCTGAGACTATGTAATACTTGAAATAACAGGATCTTAGGCCAGGTGTGGTGGGTCACGTCTGTAATCCCAGCACTTTGGGAGGCAAATCACTTGGGACCAGCCTGGCTAACATGGTGAAACCCCGACTCTACTAAAAATACAAAAATAAGCCAGTTGTGGTGGCACATGCCTGTTATCCCAGCTACTTGGGAGGCTGAGGCAAGATAATCACTTGAACCTGGGAGGTGGGGGATGCAGTGAGCTGAGAATGCTCCACTGTACTCCAGCCTGGGTGATAGAGTGGGACTCCCTCTCAAAAAAATGACAAGGTCTTAAAAGTTTCAACGTTTCTATTGTTAGAAAGGCTTTAAGAGAAAGTGAAATTCTGCTGACATTGAAGGACATAGTTAACTCAGAAGATTCATATTCCTCTGATTTATCAAGTACCCTTAGTCCTTTGGTTTTTTGAAAACATTCACCAGATAGGAACATGCTTATAAATCTGGACACCACGAGATAAATGATGCAGGAAAGGAGACTAGTCAATTCCTGCTGTATTTATAGGGGAAAATTTTAAAATCTTGTAAGAAAAATGAAGATATCCAAGAACTCATTACAATGAGTTATGCCGTTGAAGGAATTTCATATATATAACCAGTTTTTGAAAATTATTATATTATCATTATGAAAACTTGAATATCCCAAGGCTGACACAAGTATGGTACTGGTAGTGTTGCCTTTTTCATGCATCTTGTGCTTGGGTTCATTGAGCTTCTTTGATCTGTATTTATTTTTCATCAGATTTTGAATAAATTTAGCCATTATTCTTTGAGTACTTTCCTTGTCTCTCCCTCTGTCTCCTTAGAAGTTTCCACATACACATATTATTTTTGTTATTAAAATTCTATAATTATTTTTTATAAAAATTGTATGTATTTATGCTATGCCTTATATTTTGATATATATTATGTAATGATTATCACAATCAAGTTAATTATCTATCACTTACATAGTTACTCTTTTCTTGAGGAAAACACTTAAGATACATACTCAAAGTATATAATAAATTCAAAGTATATAATAAATTATTCTTAACTCTAGTTATCATACTGTACATTAGATCTCCAGGACGTATTGATTCTGCATAACTGCAACTTTGTTGCCTTTGACCAAAATCTCCCCATTTTTTCCTCCCTTAGCCCCTGGCAACCATCGTTCTATTCTCTTTTTATGAGTTTGACTTTTCAAAATTCCACATATGGGTGAGATTGTACAATATTTGTCTTTTTATGCCTGGCTTTTTCATTTAGCATAATGGCCTCTAGATTAATCCCTGTTCTCAAAAATGACAAGATTTTCTTCTTTTTTTTATGATTGAATAATATTCCACTGTATGTGTATATACATACACGCACACGCAAACACAGATTATATTTACTACAATTTCTTTTCTTTTTTTGTTTTTTTTTAACAAGTTGGTTGGTTCCCAGAAATTCAAATTCTCACTCTGCCTACATTGAATTCTGTCCGTATTCTACAAGGCAACTGGTACTTCTTCACACCCCTTGCCCTGCTGGGAGAATCACAAAAGACCCATCCCCTCCCTTCTCTGTGCCCTGGATCTTCTAGCCATATCTAGTAGGATTTTGAGACCTAGAGAGGATAGATGACTATGAGAATGAGATCAATAAAGCAGCCAGGCTTGGGTGTAGACGTTAACAGAGTATGAGGGAATTGAAGGAAGAGACAAAATTTACTCTTGTCACCAATGAGAAATTTTATGTTTTTTTCTTTTTTTTCTTGAATCCATTAATTTTGAGTTGTTTGAATTTAAAAGTGATTATATGCTTTTGTTAGTTATATATGAGCAGTATTTCATCACAACTCATCTTAAAGATATTTGATAATTTATAATTTATCCTCTATTTCTACAGCAAAATGATCACATTTTTGTCAGTTGGTAATAAATTTTTTTCTTTCTTTTTTTTTTTTTTGAGTTGGAGTTTTGCTATGTTTGGCCAGGCTGGTCTTGAACTCCTGGCCTCAAGTGATCCACCCAACTTAGCCTCCCACCACACCTGGCAGATAATAAATTCTCAAAAGATTCCTGTTTTTTTACGGGGGGAAAAGAAAAAAGAAGAAAGAGAGACAGAAAGAAAAAAAAATGAAGGAGAGGAAGAGGGAGAGAGAACGGGGATGTTGCTTTATTGCCTGGGCTAGAATGCAGTCTAAAAATGGGTATGAGACATGAAAAAAAAAATGAGGGAAGAAAATAACAAGCAGCCAACCAATATTTCATTTAAACCTGTAAATAGGTGTGATGTGGTACTGATAAGAGTGTATATTCTGTGTATTTAAAGTGGAGAGTTCTATAAATGTTAATTAAGTTTACTTGTTCCAGATCTGAGTTCAAATCCTGGATATCATTGTTAATTTT
>NW_016107361.1:4868208-4870603 GCF_001604975.1 Cebus imitator | reverse complement strand
CTGCTTGATCAATTGGGCTGTTAAAACTTGTGCATACTTCGCGAAGTTCTCGTGTTGTGTTTTTCAGCTCCATTAATTCACTTATGTTCCTCTCTAACTTATGTGTTCTTGTTAACATTTCGTCAAACCTTTTTTCAAAGTTCTTAGTTTCTTTGCATTGGGTTAGAACAAGTTCTTTTAATTGACAGAAGTTTGTTATCCACCTTTTGAAGCCTGCTTCTGTTAATGGAACACACTCGTTCTCCATCAGACCATGTTCCGTTGCTGATGAGGAACTGTGATCCCCTGTAGAGGGAGAGGCGTTCTGATTTTGGGTATTCTCAGCCTTTTTAGGCTGGTTTCCTCCCTTCTTTATATATTTATCCATCTGTGGTCTTTATAATTACCGTCTTTATAATTGGGTTTCTGAGTGGACGTCCAACTTCTTGATTCCCAGCGCTAAAATCTGAGCAACCCACTGCGCCAGCCAAAACAGTGGCATTAAGATTGATGGTGCTTTTCTGACTCTGCACCAAGAACTGCCGCACCAAGGCAGCGGCAAAACCGCCTCTCTGGCCACAAGAGTCGTGCTGGCGACCCGTGGGGCTCCTCCGCTGGAAATCTCCTGATGTGTAAGCAACAAAAATTCGTCTGAAAATGTGGCGTCCTCTCGTTCTCTGCACTTTCACTGGGAGCTACAATCCTGAGCTGCTAGTGATCAGCCATCTTGGATCTCTGTTACTACAATTTCTTTATCCATTCATCTGTTGAGTGTTGTTCCTATATCTTGCCTATTATGAATAATGCCTGTCCTAGTCCAAGTTCTGTTGCTATAATATAATTACTAATATTGAGCATTTTATAAAGAAAGAGGCTTATTTAGCTTATAGTTCTGCAGGCTGGGAAGTTCAAGGCCATAGCCCTGGCTTCTGGTGAGAACTTTTGTGCTGTGTCATAAAACAAGGAGAAAAATAAAGGGAAATGGAGACATGCAAAGAGAGAAAACCCAGGGACTTTATGATAATCCACTTTTGTGGGAACTAACCCATTGTTACAAGGGCTAATCCAGTCTTGCCAGAGTGAAAACTCACTATTGTGAGAATGGGACCAAGCCACCCACATGGAAGGAGCCTTCATGACCCAAACACCTTCCACTAGGCCCCACCTACCAGTACCACAACATTGAGGATGAAATTTTATTTTATTTCATCTTATCGTCTTATTTTTGAGACAGGCTGGAATGCAATGGTGTGATCTCAGTTCACGGCAGCCTCTGCCTCTTGGGTTCAAGGGATTCTTCTGCCTCAGCCTCCTGAGTGGCTGGGATTACAGGCACCTGCCACCATGCCCAGCTAATTTTTGTAGTTTTAGTAGAGACAGGGTTTCACCATGTTGGCCAGCCTGGTCTCAAACTTCTGACCTTAAGTGATCTGCCTGCCTTGGCCTCCCAAAGTGCTGGGATTACGGGGGTGAGCCTCCGCACCTGGTCTGGGTATCAAACTTTAACATCAGTTTTATGGGGACAAACAATATGCAAGCTGTAGCAGTGTAACAATGAACGTGAGAGTACAGTTGTCTTTTTGTTATATTGATTTCATTTTCTTTGACTATGTAACCGGAAGAGGGCTTGTTAGATCATATAACAGTTCTGTTTTTGATTTTTTGAGGAACCTCCATATGTTTTACATAATGGTGTCCTAATTTATATTTCCACCAACAGTGTATAGTGCTCCCTTTTCTTTACATCTTTGTCCACACTTGTTATCTTTTGTCTTTTTTATAAGAGCCATCTTAATGGATGTGAGGAATATGTCATTGTGGTTTTCATAGGTAGTTACCTGATGATTAGTGATGCACTTTTTCATACATCTTTTGGTCATTTGTGTATCTTCTTTGGAAAAATATCTGCTCAGATCCTTTGCAGATTTTGAAAATTGAGCTATATTTTTTGTGCTATAGAGTTGTATTAGTTCCTTACATATTTGTGTTAGTTCCCTTAAAGGTTATACAATTTGCAGATATTTTCTCACATTCTTCAGATTATCTTTTTATTTGGTTATTTTCCTTTGTTGTGTAGAAGCTTTTTAGTTTACTGTAGTCTTACTTGTTTAATTTTGCTTTTGTTGCCTGTGCTTTTGGTGTCATCTTCAAAAAATGATTGCCGGCAGTATCAAATTCACACATAACGATATTAACCCTAAATGTAAATGGACTAAATGCCCCAATCAAAAGACACAGACTGGCAAACTGGATAAAAAGCCAAAACCCATCGGCGTGCTGTATCCAGGAAACCCATCTCACATGCAAGTATACACAAAGGCTCAAAATAAAGGGATGGAGGAAGATTTACCAAGCAAATGGAGAGCAAAAAAAAGCAGGAGTTGCAATTCTCATCTCTGATAAATTAGACTTTAAA
>NW_016107361.1:4855801-4864243 GCF_001604975.1 Cebus imitator | reverse complement strand
ATTCTCCTGCCTCAGCCTCCTGAGTAGCTGGGATTACAGGCACGTGCCACCATGCCCAGCTAATTTTTTGTATTTTTAGTAGAGACGGGGTTTCACCATGTTGACCAGGATAGTCTCGATCTCTTGACCTCGTGATCCACCCACCTCGGCCTCCCAAAGTGCTGGGATTACAGGCTTGAGCCACCGCGCCCGGCCCCAACACTGTTTATTTAAGAGACTATCCTTTTTCTATTGTCTGTTCTTAGTGCCCTTGTCAAAGATAAGTTGATTGTATATGTGTGGGCTTATTTCTGGGCTCTCTCTATTCTTCCATTGGCCATGTATCTGTTTTTATGCTTGTATCATCCTATTTTGATTAATATAACTTTGTAAATATAGTTTGGAATGTGGAAGTATGGTGCCTCCAGCTTTGTTCTTTGTAAAAATTGCTTTAGCTTTCAGGGTATTTTATGACTCCGTAAGAAGTTTAGGATCTTTTTTTTTTTCTATTTGATAATTCTAATGGCATTTTTTTACCATTGGAATTTTAATTAGGAATTTTGATAGGAATTGCCTTCAGTCTGTAGATTGCTTTGCATATTTTAATGATAATTCTTTCAATTCATGAACATAAGAATTTTTTCCATTTATTTGTGCTTTTTTCAACTTCTTTCATCAATATGTTATAGTTTTCAATGCAAAGATCTTTCACTTCCTTAGCTAAATTTGTTCCTATGTATTGTATTATTTTTGATGCTAATATGGGATTTTTAAAAAATTCTTTTTTGGATAGTTTGTTGTTACTGTATAGAAATGTTACTGATTGTTTTTATACTTCCGCCAGGAAAAGAAGTACATTTTTAAAAAAGAAAAAAGCAAAACAATGTTGCTGATCTTTTTTTTTTTTAATCCTACAACTTTATAGAATTCACTTATTAATTCTAGTCTTTTTTTTTTTTTTAATTGGATAGCCAGAGTTTTCTACATATAGGATCCTGTCTGTTGCAGAAAGTCATGATTTTCTTTTCTTTTTTTCTGATTTGGATTTTTAAAATTTCTTTTTATTGCCTAATTACTTTGGCTAGGACTTTTAATATGCCATTGAATAGAATTTGAGAGTGAGCATCCTTTTCTTTTTCCTGATTTTAGAGGAAACCTTTTAGTTTTTTACCATTGAGTATAATGTTAGCTGTCAGCTTGTCATATCTATCCTTTATTATGTTGAGGTACATTGATTCTATACTTGATTCTTTGAGAGTTTTTAATCATGAAACATGTTGAATTTTGTCATACTCTTTGTGCATATATTGCATGATCATATAAAGTTATTCATTATTTTGTTAATGTGATGTGTCAAATTTATTGATTCGTGTATGTTGAACCATCCTTGCATCCCAGGGATAAATCCCACTTGCTCACTTGGTCATGGTATATGATCCTTTTAATATGTGTACAGTTTTGTCGCTAGAATTTTATTGAGGATTTTTATATCTATGTTCATCAGGGATATTGGCTTGTAATTTTTCTTTTTTTTTTCCAATTTATTTTTATTTTTTGTAGAGATGGTGTCTCCCTTAATTACCCAGGCTGGTCTTGAACTCCTGGGCTCAAATGGTCCTCCTGCCTCAACCTCCCAAAGTGCTGGGATTACAGGCATGAGCCACTGCACCTGGACAGTTTTTGTTTCATGTAGTGTCTTTGTCTGGCTTTGCTGTCAGAGTAATACTGGCCTCATAGAATGAATTTGAAAATGTTCCCTCCTTTTCAGTTTTCTAGAATAGTTTGAAAGGGATTGATGTTAATTCTTCCTTAAATGTTTTATAGAATTACTAATGAGTCAAACAAGGGTCTGGGTTTTTTCATGAAAAGCGCTTGATTACTGATTCAGTCTTCCTACTTGTTTTGGTCTAGTCAGAATTTCTGTTTATTCATGTTTCAGTTTTGTCAGGTTGTATTTGTTTTTATTTCATAGTACCTTGTTCTTTGCAGACTCCCAGCTCTGTGTCCTCAACTCAGGGATTCCACAGGGTTCTGCCTCGGTTTCTCAATGTTAAGGTGGTTTTAGAAACTTTTTTTTCCATTCTCAATTCTTAGAGACAATTTAAGTAGCACCAAAGTTTACTAATTCAAGTAAGTTAGATATTATTCAATAGCAAAACATTTGAGCTTTGCACTTCTTTAGAGGTATGTTATTGATAATTGGTTTATGACAGCCATGGACTCCATGGCTGTTGGTCTCTTTGAATTTTGTACTTGTAAAAGTTTGGATTCAAACAGGAAAGTAGAAGCTATGTCATGTAGTTCAATAGACAGGGTTTAATTTCTAGAAAATGTTCAAAAATTTTGGAAGAGCTAAAAGGAAACAGGAGAGGGAGAGAAAGTACAAGAATGAATGTGTGCCAGCCTTCTTCCTATTTCTCACTCCTAATCAGAAGGTAATTAGCAAGGGAGAGCACAGATAAAGGGCTGGGACTCTAACTGTGAGCAATGAAATAATCTGTACCCTATATCTTGAAGTGTCAGTTTTGGCAATTTATATTTCTCTTCAAAAGAAGAAAAATTAGTACCTATTTCTTCCATTCTTTAGTATTTTTCTGTCAAAGTTCTCATAAGTTATTATTAAACTATGGTTATTTCTCTTTTCTTAGACTTAATTTTAGAGAATTTATTTCCTTTTCTCTAATTAAGTAAGCTCTTCTTTGTTTTATATTTTGTGCCTAGAATTCTACTTTATATTTATAATTTGAATATAGTGACTACAGTGTCTTGTTGTTCATATTTTTCTGGCATGTTTTCACTTGTCTTTTTGTTGTGCTGTGTGTTATTTTACTTCTGTTTCATATGTATTGCATATACTGAAGTTTTGTACCCTCTCTGATTTGATGTTTTCTTTTTCATAGGTGTTTATCCCATTTTCATATAATATTTAACAGACAGAGTTAGTATCTTTTTTTTTTTTTTTTTTCAAGACAGGCTCTCGCTCTGTCATTCAGGCTGGAGTGCAGTGGCACAGCCATAGCTCACTGTGACCTTGAACTCCTGGGCTAAAGGGAAGCTTCCAACCTCAGCCTCCTGGGTAGCTAGGACTACAGAAACAAGCCACCATATCCAGCTAATGTTTAAATTTAAAAACATAGTTTTCAAATTTTTGGTTAAAAAGTTTTTTTTGTAGAGACACGGTCTTGCTACATTGGCCAGGCTAGTCTCGAGGCTCCTGGCCTCCCACCCTGACCTCCCCAAACACTGGGACTACAGATAGGAGCCACTGTTCCTGGCCTCATTTTTATTTTGTACTTATTTTCAATTGTTATTCATTTTTTGTTCCTTTTTAAAAGAAAAAATGGATAGTGTTAACTTTCTTTAAAAAGCACTTTTGATAATTCAGAAGGTATAAATAGTCTGCTTACTTAAAACCTTCAGTTGGTTAACTTTTGAAACTTAAAAATTATAAACTCAAGTTTATACTTCTTGATATACAAACTTCAGAACTAAAGCTATCTTCTGATTCTTCTATTTGAAAAGTTACCTAAATGTCTTTCCATCGGTCTCTCATTCTTGATTTTTTTTATCCTGTGGGGTTTTTGTCTAGTCTAAAATTAAATTATTATAACTTTAATGTTTTGTAGTTCTTCTTTCAATAATGATGATACTTATATTCTGTTTTGCAAATTTTAATAGTGTTGTTTTTCTGATTGTATTATTGTTCTTTGCCTATGATTAAATTTTTCTAAAATTAAAATTCAGATATTTTTACTTTTTAATATTTTTTTAACCTGTCTATAACTTTTAGCATCAGTGAGTTACTACTGGTAAAATTCAATTTTAAGTAACACTGCTAGCAAGCAGGTTTCTGTATAATGAAGCAATTTTAATGTCTTCAAGTGGCTGACAATGTTTTGTTTCGTAAATTACAAAGAATTAGCTTGCAGCTGGGTGCAGCAGTTTATGCTTATAATCTTAGCACTTTGGGAGACTGGCAGGAGGCTCGCTTGAGGCCAGGAGTCTCAGGCCAGCCTGTGCAACATGGCGAGACCCTGTCTCTCTTTTTTTAAAAAAAGAGAAAGAATTATCTTCCACAAATTATCCTAAATAACAATTTATCTATGCCCTGATCATTGCTATGCTGTAACCAAAGAGCTATCTATATCTGCAAAGTGCTATTCCAGTTTTATTGCAAATATTGAAATGTATCTTTACTTTTATTTGTTTCTTTGTTAAGCATCTGTTAAGATTTTACTGTTCTCTCTTTTAACAAATATCCCATCTACCCAGCTAATTCAAGGAATTAGATCATCCAAACATTTTTTTGGTGTATGACTTCCAACTATTCCTTTTAGGTTAGTGTTTCATTTGTATTACATGTTGCTCTGCTATTTCTGTTATTTTTTCAGTTGAAGGTAGATGTTTATTTTTTCTTCACTATCACAGTATATTATCTAATTCCATGTTAAAAATTTTTTTGCCTGGGCATGGTGGCTTACACCCATAATCCCAGCACTTTGGAAGGCTGAGGAGGGAAGATCATTTGAGCTCAGGAGTTCAACATCAGCCTGGGCAACATAGTGAGAGCTTGTCTCTACTAAACATCAGAATAATTATCTGAACCTAGTGGTGCATGCCTGTAGTCACAGCTCCTTGGAAAGCTGAAGTGGGAGAATCACTTGAGCCTGGGAGGACGAAGCTGCAATGAGCCATGATCGTTCCATTCTACTCCAGCCTGGGTGACAGGGTGAGACCCTGTTTCAAAAAAATTTTTTAAGCCACTTTTATGGCATATGTTTAATTCATGGTTTTATTCTGCAATCATCTTTCCTTTTTTAAAATCTTTTTTCCTACTTCTTCCTTCTTTCCCTCCCTCTTATCTCAAATATCACAGTAAATACTCAAAATATTAAACATGGTACTGCCTTCATTTTGGTTGAGGAGACATTATAAAAAAAACAAACCACCAAGTATACATACAGATAAATAATTGTTTTAAATGCCGAGAAAGAGTAAGACGGAATAGCAACGATTAGACTTACAGGAGATTTAGCGGATTACTAAAGGAAGAGATGGGTCTTGCCAGGTGAAGGTGTGGAAGAGCTTCCACTTAGAAGAGAAAACTTTCAGAAAGAGATTGGAGCTTGATATGTTCAGCAAACTGAAGAAAGAATATTTCTAGCATTTATTTAGCTTGGTAGAGAACGGCAAAACATGAAGTTGGAAGCATAGATTAGAGAACAGATAATGGGAGACTTTATAAATCTTAGGAGTTTGGGCTGGGTGCAGTGGCTCATGCCTACGATCCTAGAACTTTTGGAGGCTGAGGTAGGTGGTGGATCACTTGAGGCCAGGAGTTTGAGACAAGCCTGGGCAACATGGCAAAAGCCCGTCTCTACTAAAAATACAAAAATTAGCCAAGTGTAGTGGCTCACACCTGTAGTCCCAGCTACTTGGGAGGCTGAGACATGAGAATCACTTGAACCCGGGAGATGGAGGTTGTAGTGAGTGGAGATCGTGCCACTGCACTCCAGCCTGGGTGACAGAGCAAGACTCCATCTCAACATAAAAAGATAAAAGAAGGGAGTTTGGATTTTTCTTTAAATGAAAAGGTCAGCCAATGTAGTGTTTTAAGGAAGTCAGTTATATCAAATTTTAATTTTAATTTTATCATTATTATTGCTATTTTAAAGAGAATGGATTGGAAAGGAGCATGAGAGTACACCATTTCGGGGAGGTATTAATAGTCTTAAGTCAGAGAGGATCATAACCTTCAAAGGAGTGGCAGTGGAGATGGAGAGAAGTCGATGGATTTGTAATTGACTTTTGAGACAGAATCTGAAAGACTTGCTGATGAATTGTTCATGGATAAGGGTGTCCTGAGATTGAAAAGAGCAGGGACTTCTACAGAAACACAAAGAATGTTTATTAGCAGCATTGGGGTATTGGGAGTGAGATAGAGCCAGGCTTTTGTTAAAGCTGGAAGATAAATTGAAAGTTCTGATAAGAGGTATGAAGAGTTTTCTAATTACAGAGCAAGAGTTCTTGACGATACAGTGTTCTATAGATAGAGGTTTGAGTTGGATTAGGAGATACTGAGGGCAATGTGGGGTTGACAGAGTGGCAATATATGCATTGAGACCTTAGACTTCCTGTAGTGACTACAGTGAACAGGGCTTTTAGGCAGGTTGGGATGTGCCTTTCTGGGAGAGGAGGGCAATCTGACATAACTGTGTGGTTTTTGGCTTCCAAGAAAGCTTCTCCTCTAGGCTGCAAGGACTCCTATAAAGAATTACAAAAAGTTATTTCCACAAAGCACTTAAAGAATATTTATTTTCTGAAGGTAGAGCACGAACACTGACTCCTCTTACTTTGTGTTTTTTTGTAGTGTTAACATTCTGCTCATGCTATAGAATGTTTTTTCAATACTGCATAGTTTGAAGTGAAAATACTACATGAAAAAGGCAAAGCTACATATATTATAGCTATTTAGTTTATATCTTTAATCCAGGTTTGTATAGTTTTATATTGTTTACATCTTTGTTAAATTTTAGGTTTTAAAATAAGGACTGTATTTTAAATTGCTTTGGTGTTAAGAACATGTTAGTGATTATATTTTCATATTTAAAAGTAAATATGATGGGTTTATAGGCCACACATATGTTCCATGTTGATGATATTTCACAACTAAAAATGAGTCCCCTCTCTAAAATAAGTGTTCTCAAAGATTGTTATTTTTAAAAAACATATAATACAGTATATAAAAAACGAGATTGACAAGTCAGATCCTGGCAAGTGTGTATTGTAACTAAGAATTTGCTTTCTTTAGGCTATAATTTTGCTTTAGATTCTTATGAATTTTGGTTTTTGATTATTACACTGGAATATTAACAGAAGGATAATTCTGTTCCATCACAGGTCAAAAATAATTGTAGAAATAGTAGAAAATTACTATTGTCAATATTGGAAACTAAACCTTGTCCACTTAGAAAATATCTTTTGGACCCAACCTATCATAGGTCTTTAATATTGTTTCTGAATAGAATATTAAATACCTATAGTGAAGAGCATTTCTTTGTTACTTTTTTTTTTTTTTTAAGCATATATGTCAGGAAGTCTAACTAGTAAATGATTTGTTCTTCTATCAGTCTCCAAATGGCCACTGATCCCAAACCTACAATTACATGCCTTTTGCTGTTGAGGCTGTGTGTTGTGCCCTTTAGTGTATTGTGCTAGAATAACTATTGAAATATAAAGGTATTTGTTAAGGAAAGAATGGAGCTATAGATAGAAATCCATAGAATACCAGTATTCACACAGGCAACAAGAGAATAGGTACCAAAGACGGAAAAGGAAGTTTTAGAAATGGAGGAAAACAAGCCAAGATATATGAAAATAAGAAGCTAAGCGAGCCTTCACAGAAGACAGTTTCAGTATGAAGTTGAGTCAGCAGGATCAGATTTCACAGAGAGGCAGGTTAAGATGAAGACGGGAAAATGTCTGTTGCATTTGACCATTAGGAACTGGAGACCATAGTGGGGCATTGGAATGGTGTGGCAGAGCAATATTTCAGTGTTGGAAAACAATTGAGAAGTGATAAAATGAAGACTGCAAATGTGGACGCTTGAGTCCCCTAATCTTTTTCTTAGTTTTCTGTGTGGTCTCTGATTACAGAATTTTGAAGCATTTGTAGTTGAAGTTGAAGATGTTAAGTATGAACCATTCATAGATCTTTGCACAGTTGTCAGAAACCTATTATATTAATGTAATAATTTATATAAAACCAAATATTTAAAGTTTTGAACTCTTAAAGCACAGCCAAATGAAAACCTTTAACGTAAATGTTAATTTTCTTTCTTTTCTCTCTCTTTTTTTTTTTTTGTAAGTCTTGGCTTCTTATGATTCAGCAGACAGAACAACTTAGTAGGATAATGAAGACACATGCAGAGGACTTGAACTCTGGACCCTTACACAGGCTCACCATGATGATTAAGGACAAGCAGCAGGTGAAGAAAAGTTACATAGGTGTTCATCAGCAGATAGAGGCAGAGATGATCAAGGTTTGTTTTTCCATATTGAAGTTCTTTCTTTAAATTGTTTTTCAAATTCATTGAGCCATTTTATCTTATTTGACTTTAAAAATTATTTATTTGTCATTTCCCAACAAGAAATAGGTTTGTGGTCTCTAAAAGTAATATTTTTATTGAATGTAAAGCATTGGTTATAGGATACACTGTTACTGTATATACTGCTAAGGAAGAAAGAAAAAAGAGGCTGCCGATTAAACTGTGACACATAGCTTTCTTATCACTTAGGATTTTTAGTTTTTATTTACTGAAATAGTTCTTTTAGTCTTTTAAAAATAAATTTGTCTTATCTACTACTCTGCATAAATGAAAAAGAAAATAATAGGCAAAATTACTTTGGTATTCTTAAATTTACATATCCCTAATTTTGCTTACATTCAGTCTGTCTCTTCTG
>NW_016107361.1:4838896-4855061 GCF_001604975.1 Cebus imitator | reverse complement strand
TGCCTGTAATCCCAGCTACTCAGGAGGCTGAGGCAGGAGAATTGCCTGAACCCAGGAGGCGGAGGTTGTGGTGAGCCGAGATAGCGCCATTGCACTGTAGCCTGGGTAACAAGAGTGAAACTCTTCTTAAAAAAAAAAAAAAAAAAAAAAAACATCACAGATGGTGGTATACACTTCTTGTGGTTTATAATGTCGGTTTATCTTTTTATTATGTGAATCTTGACTAATTGGTTCCAGTGTTGTCAACCTGATCAATCTATTTAAAAAGTTTTCTGGCTCTGTGTGGTGGATCATGCCTGTAATCCCAGAATTTTGGGATGTCAAGGTAGGCAGATTAATCACCCGAGGTCAGGAGTTCAAGACCAGCCTGGCTAACACAGTGAAAACCCTGTCTCTACTAAAAATACAAAAATTAGCCAGGTGTGGTGGTGCACGTCTATAATCCCAGCTACTCAGGAGGCTGAGACACGAGAATTGCTTGTACACTGGAGACAGAGGTTGCAATGAGCTGAGATTATGCCACTGCCCAACAGCCTGGGCAACAGAGTGAGACTCTGTCTCAAAAAAAAAAAAAAAAAAAAAAAAAGTTTTATATCTATCAGCCTTTTACCTAATAGTTTTACAAAGTTAACCAGTGAGTTTTTTCTTGAATGGAGAATGATTTGAACCCATTTATATGTATATTGCAGTTATTTTTGTTTATCCACACAGTGTCATTATCTGTGTCATCAAGAACATTGGTGATACAGAATTTCTTTAAAAAGGGCCCTTACATTATCTTGCAAGTTGCTGATGACCCCTTTTGCAAGGCTTTGATGCTTCCTCTTTTTTAATCTTCTCAAGTGGCAAATTTGAAGAGTGTAGACAAGATCTGAGACACATATTTTTTCCTTAAATTGCATTTGCTTCATTGTTCCATAGAAATAATAAATATCTTAAATTTTTTAATTACAGAAACTATTTCTGCACACACCAAGTTAATTAAAAAAAAAATCTAGATAATGGCAGTGGTATTCTTTGTTTACTTTTTTTTTTGAGACAGGTTTCAGCCATGCTGGAGTTCAGTGGCATGATCTTGGCTCACTGCAACCTTTGCCTCCTGGGTTCAAGCAATTCTTGTGTTTCATCCTCCCGAGCAGCTGGGATTCCCGGCTTATTTTTTGTGTTTTTAGTAGAGACAGGGTTTCACTGTGTTGGCCAGGCTGGTCCTGAACTGGTCTCAAGTGATACACCTGTTTCAGCCTCCCAAAGTGCTGGGATTACAGGTGGTGAGCCATTGTACCTGGCCTGATTTGCTATTCTTTTTAATAAATTTATTTGTTTTCATATGGTATTGAATTTAGTAATGATTTTTAAAACATGTTTGTAGTTTATTTTCTATAATTACATATTAAAGAGCAACTCTGATCTGTAAGTAGTAAAATACACATCAGTTATTGTTTTGGAACTTAAGTTCTTGAACAATTTAATTTATTTTTTATTATACTTTAAGTTCTGGGGTACATGTGCAGAATGTGCAGGTTTGTTTCATAGGTATACACGTGCCATGGTGGTTTGCTGCACCCATCAACCAGTCATCTACATTAGGTATTTCTCCTAATGCTATCCCTCCCCTAGCTCCCCACTCCCCAATAGGCCCCAGTGTGTGATGTTCCCTTCCCTGTGTTCTCATTGAGCAATTTAAATATAAACATTAAAAAAAATTTCTACTTTTTGTTTCTTTGACAGGTTACAAAAACAGAATTGGAGAAATTAAAATCCAGCTATAGACAATTAATAAAAGAAATGAATTCTGCCAAAGAGAAATATAAAGAAGCTTTAGCTAAAGGTAAGGCAAAATTATTAAAATTGTTTACTTAGGTGATTTTTATTCTTCCTATTAGAAAGTTATCTTTGTAAGTAGTGGAATGATTCCATTTAGAGCATTTCACATATAAAAAACTCAAAATAGGCCAAGATAGGCTAATTGTCAAACTGTGTAGTAAGTCTTATTAATTTTTCATTGCTTTAAATGACTCAAAGTATTTTTGAATAGTTCATACTAAATGGAATTATGTAGCATGTGTAATAGAATTGAAAGACTGTTAAAACTTTTCTCTCTTTCACCATATTTACTTAATTACAGAGTGCTTAAATAAGAAAAATAGGGGTATATTTATTAGAAACTTTAAAATCTTCTTCTTTACATGTATTATTTAAAAGTCATTAAAACCACAACATCATTTTATAGCATTATGTTCTTTTTATAAAAGCTCAACTTTGTGTCTATATTGTCCTAAAATTTTCGTAAGAAGTCTTAAAAATAAATGGAAAGAGAAGCATATTATTTATGTTTCAAACAGATTTATTGTCATAGTTTCTTATTAAGTACTTAGGTGATTTTATATCTAAATTTTTAAATGTGAGATTTCAGTAAAGATGAAGCATAGTTTATGAATAGAAACTTCTTTGGCTGTTGCTATAATTGGGCAATATGTTCCTTATGTTTAAATGTACCTAAACTGTTCCTATTTATATATTTTTTCTTTATCAAAGTTGGAGGAATTTTCTTTTTGTTTTGTTAATTTTCTCCCTAGCTAAATACAGCCTTTATTAGAGTCTCTATTTTCCTTTGGTAAATTTACCTTTAATAAAAGAGAAATTTACCTTTCTCTTTTATTAATACATTTTCTCTTTGTTTATTTGTTAAATATTCTCTTGCTATTTTGTCATAGTAAATGAAGTAAACAGCTCCTCTCTTTGGCTATATCTTGCATAATAAAAATATTGTTGTTATTCCCAGGACGCTGGCGGTGATACTGATTTAAATGCAGTTCTTTCTTTTCTCCTTCCTTTCTCTCTCCTTTTCCTCTCTTCCTTATCTTCTTCCTCCCAGCTTCCTTTCTCTCCCTTGGTCTCCCTGTTTCTCCCCCTTCTCTCTCTTCCTTCTCCCTGTCTTACTCCCAACATTTACTTTGTGTCTCCTTTTCCCCCTGCTCCCCACAATTTACTAGGGAAGTTGTATGCATGTTCACATTTGCCTTACTTATGTGTCATGTAACTCAGCCAAGACTTTGAGATTATGTAGATATATCTTTTGAAAGCTTTTATCTTTAAATTATCTAAATTACTTCAGTGAAGCAAAGAAATAAATGACAGTGGAAAGAGCACAGACTTTAGAGTCAGATAATCTTGGATTTAAGTTCCAACATTGTGTGATTATTTTGTAGATTTTCAAACTTTCGATAGCTAATTATTATTCCTTTGTTATTTTAGGAGTGCTTTAGATAACCAAGAAATATTTACTGGGGACTTGCTATTTTTAAGCTACTGAGCTTCAAAACAATATTTGCCAGGCATTCAAGGAGCTTACAATCTGACTTAATTACTTGAGGACTTCAATTCTCATTCTCTTTCAAAATTTAGCTTTTTCACAAGAGATCCCTTGGTAAATCATCAAGAATAGTTTAAAAATAACTTTGTACATTAAACATTACTTCTTTATCTGGCAAAATAGTTAATTTTATAAAGTTCATTGCTTCATGCCTGGCTAGCATTCTCAAGTTAATTAAATTACATTGCAAATACTGTATCTAACTTCACCCACAGAAACGGTATTATAATCCACCTATGCTGTGTATTTCACACTAGGTTTGTGTCTGTTGGAGAATTATTAATAAGAAAAAGAAATATGTAATTACTCTCAAGTCTTTGAGATCTGTTTTTAATGATATCTTTTTTTTAAAGTAAAATCTAATACTGATGTCAAAGTTTTAAATAATTCTTGTACCTAATGCTTATATTAGAAAATATTATCATTATTCTTTTTTACTTCTGATTCAGATGAAACACCATTTAGCATTGTAGTCATAGTTGGAAGGCAACAAAAGAATCTGAAGGCCCTACTTCTAACAAATTTTAAGAAGTATTTGAATTTTTTAAAAAATTATACACGCTTATTTGTCTTTCTAAAGGTATTTGTGATAGTATTTTACTATTTTCAAGAATTTGATTTCTCACATTAAATCCTACGGAATATATAGTTATTTTAAAAATAAGTGCATTTGTATGTTCACTTCACACATGAAAGATAGGTACATTTTTCTTTTATAATTAAAACTATGTTTGTACTCATATTTAAATGAAAAAGTATAAAATTTTATTTTTGAAAATTATGTTTCAAACTGTTTCTGTTTTTATGGAAACAGGAGTTGTTTTATGGAGTTATTTACTCTTTACGAGGATGTTGAGTTGTAATGGCAAATTTTTCCAGCATATATAGGCTTTATGTCAGAACCTTAGTTCACCTACATGGGCCAGATTAGGAGACTTTTGGAATGGACCCCAGAGTCTGTGGGGTGCTTACAGTAGCTACCCAGATCCAGAGTCATTACTTTAGACATTGGAAGGTCTTAGGAAAAGTATTTACAATACCAGTCTAACATAGAGCATCCAATTGGAGAAGACAAGGCCTTGGGGAAACTAGGCCTGGAAATAATTCCTATAGTAAGATAAATTCTATATTTGATCGAGAAATGGATTTGGATTCAACGGCTCAGTTCTTACAGCTGGGAGTTCAGCAGTAGTAGTAGTAAACCAGCAGGAAGGCTGAGTTAATGCTGAAACTCCAAACTCCTGACCCCTGCTGTATAAATTAAACTAATATTTTAAATTTTGAATGTTAAAATTTATATACAAAGGAACACTAGTTTATGTTTAGTATAATGTAAAATGTTACATTCATTTGCAGTATGAATTTAGCATCATTTAAATTTTTAAAAAATAATAGACCTTAAACATGATGTGCATTGCTGTGTGCTATATTGAGGGAGCAAATGTATATTGCATTTTGTCTTAAATTGACCTGGACTAATTTGAACATTAGTCTAGTGATTGTTAACTTATAATGCATGCTGAGGACAACCAAAATAATTTTAGCCTATTGAGCTGAAGTTAATAACTTAGAGGTGTTTTTTTTTCATTCTCTGAACAAACATTTACTTTAGAAGCAAAGACCCTTTGATACAAAGAAGTACAAAAGGTGGTAAAGGATTCCCCCAGTCGCTGTTACCATCACTACCAAACACGTACCTACCCATAGCTGTTCATGGACCATGTCAGTGCTTCTTATAGACAGAAAATCACCTCTAATAGATTTAATAAAAATGCAAATGCCTCTAAATGTTCTTTCAGAATGAGTAAGAAGAGGTGACCAAGAAGAACAAAGCATGGGTGAAGGATTGTCGCTCCCACAAATCAGGTGAAGGAAATAGTGTGAGATGAGCCAAAAATTAAAGGGATCCTAGGTGATTGTCAAGTCAATAGTTAAAAGGGACCAAGTTGGTCCAGATTTAAAGAGCAGATGTGAGGAGTTAGGCTAGTCAAGTGCCTGAAGGCTGCTCTGAGTGAGGAGAAGGGAATAGAAAGTACCTGTAAATATCCAGTGGGAAAAAGAATGGGTAGAGCAGGAAGCAGGAAGAAGCCACTGAGAAATGCCTGCTACCCCAACCCCATGCCATTTTCTAAAAGTAGTTAATCACATTCTTTATCGGGACTGACTTTAATTTACACAGATTGAAAAAACATCTACTCTCAGCTCCACCAAGGAGCCTCTCATTTTATTTTTCAACCTTTTTTTTTTTCCCCATTTATTTATTTTATTGCATTTTAGGTTTTGGGGTACATGTGAAGAACATGCAAAATTGTTGCATAGGAACACACGTGGCAGTGTGATTTGCTGCCTTCCTCCCCATCACCTACATCTGGCATTCTCCCCTTGCTATCTCTCCCCAGCTTCCCACCCCCCACCGTCCCTCCCCTAATTCCCCCCAACTGAAAAAAAAAAAAAAATTAAAACAACCATGGAGATTAGAAGTATGGGACAGTGAATATGCATACTAGATTCAACAACTGTTAACCTTCTGCCACATTGGCAGAATCATTTGAATACATGTTTCAGGCATCATACTCTTGATTGGTAAATGCTTTAGCTTGTATCTGCTGAGAATAAAGACATTCTTCTAAAAACCGCAATGCAATTATCATGTCTAATAAAATTAACAATAAATAATTCTCTACTATCTTCTAATATCTGGTCCATATTCTAGTCTCCCCAGAATGTCACTTATACAGGTTGGTGCAAAAGTACTTGCTGTTCTCACCATTGAAAATAATATCAAAAACCACAGTTACTTTTGCACCAGCCTAATAGTTTTTTTTTCTGTCCATCACTTTCTTCGTTGTTGCTTTGAACTAGTATCTGATCAAAGTAAACGTACCACATTTGATTGTTGTGTCTCTAGACTCTTAATCTTTTCACCTAGAACAGTCCTCCATATTTTACTCATGATGTTGTATTTTTTTTTCTCAAGAGTCCAGGACAGTTTTCTTATAAAATTTCTCATATGTGAGATGGTCTGATTGCATTCTTATGACTGCTGTTTGACTTGTCCCTAATCTATCCCCTATATTTCCTGTAAATTTAAGGATAGTTCTAGGGGCTTGATTCGATTCAGGCTAAATGTTTTTGACAGGACTGCCTCGTAGATGGTGATGTATACTTTATGTTGCATCCTGTTGAGAGGCACGTAAAGTTGGCTTGTCTTACTTTTAGTTCTCAGTCAAGTTTGATCACTTAAGTCAAGTGGTGACTGCCAGATCTCTCCATTGTGAAGGTACCTTTACCCCATGAAATTGGTAAGTAACTCCAGAGAGATAAATTGGCATGTGTATACCCTAACTACTTTCTATCCAGTGGTCGGCATCCATTGATCATCCTTGTCAGCAACAAATTTACGTTAACAGACGATCATTTGTAAAATGCCCAGCAGACGGCTGGGAAGAGAAAGGAGGGTTGAGAGAAGAAACAGAGAATAGTGTAAAGAAGGAATAAAAAGCTGGGAATGGGAAAACAATTCCAAAAACTTTGCTGGTACCCTTCTCTTTTTATGTTTAACCCTTTCCAAAGTCATGAACTCTTTAAGGTAATGCTGGCTTGAAGCAGTGAGCAAAGAAAGCCTCTTGCTCAGGGCTGTCTCTTTGGTAAAAAGTGAATGCATTGTAGTTAGAGGTGTTTCTTGACAGTAGCATAGAATAACAGGTACTTAAATGCAGAACACAGATTTTACCTTCCTATTGCAGATTAAATTCTGAATACTTTTAGTTGGTTAAACACATGGTTAGGTTTAGCCATAAAACAGTTTTGTGAATCCATAACGCTTGTATCTGCAGTAAGTCGTATAAAGGAAATAATCTATTTAAAAAAAACCTTTTTAATTGTATATTTAGTAAATAAATAATAGTCTCAGATTTATCTCTTAGGAGATATCCAGAGGTTTGCTGGGGTTCTGGCAAATATGGGGAATTCAGGTATTGGTTGCCATGATGTGCCTTAAGTCCTTTCGACTATCATCAATACTGTTGTTGTCCATGGGAAATAATTCTAATGTGGGTTTTAGTCTGTTAATTAATTTAAAAAATCATGAATAGTGAAGGTTTGTGTCAGGAGTAACAAAGTAGTATTATAGCTGCTGAACCTGCATCTGTTTTATACCATCAGGTGAGAGTGAGAGCTGAGTGGGAGGTCTTTCTGGATCAAAGGTGTGCAAAATACTCAGCTTTCCTTTCTGTTTTTCCTTTTTCTTATCAGTGAAGAAGTGATGGTTGGTTGTGGGAATAAATTATGTAGTAAGTACCTGAGATTTGTAAGGATTAGTATTTTAGTATGTATTTGGTAGTATTTAGTATATATTTAGTATGTATTTGGTATTTAGTATATGGATGCTGTTTAGGTCCTTTTTGGAAAATCAACTGTTGAAATTATGAGATAATTTGAGAAATTTTACACAGGATATTTAATATTAAGAAAGTCTTGTTACATTACAGGTTTGGTAATGATAATGCAGTTATTTTCTTGAGGTTCTGTATTTTTGAAGTAAATGCAGAAAAATTCACAGCTGAAATGATGTGGTATCTGAGATTTGCTTCAAAATAATCTAAAGAATAGGGAGTAAGTAGATGGAAGTATAGCTGAAATGTGATTGGTCATGAGTTGATGTTTGTTCAAAGTAGTTGTTAGGTACATGGAGTTATTGAACAGTTCTTTCTACTTTTGTATAGGTTTGAATTTTTCCACAATAATTATATAAAAATAAAGAATTTCACCATAGGAAATGAAGGAAAAGTAGACATTGGCGTAGGCAAGGATTTCACGACCAAAAACCCAAAAGCAAATGCAATAAAAACAAAGATAAATAGCTGGGACCTAATTAAACTAAAGAGCTTTTGCACAGCAAAAGGAACAGTCAGCAAGTAAACAGCCCACAGAGTGGGAGAAAATCTTCGCAATCTATACATCTAACAAAGGGCTAATATCCAGAATCTACAATGAATCAGTAACAACAACAAAAAAAATCCCATCAAAAAGTGGGCTAAGGACGTGAATAGACATGAATAGATAATTCTCAAAAGAAGATGTACAAATGGCCAACAAACAGATGAAATAATGCTCAACTTCACTAATGATTAGAGAAATGCAAATCAAAACCACAATGTCATGCCATCTTACTCCTTCAAGAATGGCCATAATAATAATAAAAAAAAGAAAACAGTAGGTATTGGCGTGGATACAGTGGTCAGGGAATACTTCCTCACTGCTGTGGGAATGTAAACTAGTACAGCCACTATGGAAAAGTGTGGAGATTACTTAAAGAACTAAAAGTAGAACTACCATTTGATCCAGCAGTCCCACTACTGGGTATCCACCCAGAGAGAAAGAAATCGTTATACGAAAAAGATACTTGCACATGCATGTTTATAGCAGCACAGCTCACAGTTGCAAAATTGTGTAACCAACCCAAATGTCCATCAGTCAATGAGTGGATAAAGAAATGGTAATATATACGTATGGTGGAATACTACTTAGCCATAACAAGGAATGAGTTAACAGCATTTGCAGTGACCTGGATGAGATTGGAGACTATTATTCTAAGTGAAGTAACTCAGAAATGGAAAACCTGAGTAGTGTTCTCACTGATGTGTGAGAGCTAAGCTATGAGGATGCAAAGGCATAAGAACAATTTATGGACTTTGGGGATTTGAGGGGAAGAGTTCGAGCAGGCGAGGGATAAAATACAACAAATATGGTGCAGTGTAAACTGTTTGGGTGATGGGTGCACCAGCGTCTCACAAATCTCCGCTAAAGAACTTACTCATGTAAACAAATACCACTTGTACCCCAATAACTTATGGAAAACAAAAAAATAAATGAAAGGTCTCAGATGATCCTCATTGGGGGCAACTATTTCAATATTAAGTTATTCTGAATCTATACCATTTTATATTTACATACTAATAAATTTATTAATTCCTTCATTTAATCACTCATTTAATAAGAATTTCTTTTGTTTAGTAAATGTCAGAGATATAAAAGTGAAAAGGATGTGGACCGTACCTTCAAGCCACTGAGAGTTGAAATTTTTATAAAATGAAATTTTTACCCAATTAAAAAAATATCCAAGCCCATAGAAAAATTGAAATGAAAACATAAACTCCTGCATACTTTTTACCTGGATTCACAAATTGCCAAAATTTTGTCATGGGCTTTTGTTCTCTCTGTTTTTGTCTCTTTCTATGTATATATGTTTGAATATATATATATGTGTGTGTGTGTGTGTATATATATATGTATATATGTGTGTGCTTGTGTATGTATATGTATATATGTAAAGTTTTCTTTTGATGAACCACTTGAAAGTATATTGTAACATCATAACATTTCCTTTTAAATACCTAGTATATATTTCCTAAGAACTATATTTGCCAGCACAACCCCAATTTAACATGCCTAAGAAATTAAACTTTGATATACTAATAAAATTACATACATAATCTGTTTTCAAATTTATTACAGAAATGCCCTTATAACCTTGTGTTGTTTGTTTGTTTTGGATCCAGGGTCCAAATAAAGGATTATATATTGTGTTTAATTGCCATGTAGAAGAATTTCTCCTACTCTGTTTATTTTTTAACAGGGATTGTGATATAATTAACATAAAACAGACTGCACATATTTAAAATATTTATTTTGATAAATTTTGACATATGTACACACCTGTGAAATTATCACTACAATCAAGATAATGAACATGTCTTTCGCCCCTGAAGGATTACTAGTGCCTCTTTGTAATCGCTGTCTTCCACATCTCTAGATCTTCCAACTTCTATCCCCAGGCAACTACTGAACTCCCTTCTGTCACTATCTAGTTTGGTTTTTATTTTTGAGAATATTTTAAAAAGGGAACATACAGTATGCACTCTATTTTGTCTGCTTTTATTTGTTCAGAATAGTTATTTTGAAATCCATCCATGTTGTTGCATGTATCAGTAGTTCACTTTTTAAAATTGCTCATTACGACTCTATTGTATGGATCTCCTACAGTTTGCTTATCGGTTTTCCTGTTAATAGGCATTTGGTTTGTTCCCAGTATTGGGAATATTACAAATAAAATGACTGTGAACATTTATGTTTAAATATTTGTATGGATATGCGGTTTCATTTTTCTTACATTAATACCTAGAGGGGGAATGACTAAATCATATATTGAGGTATGTTTAACTTTTGAGAAGCCTACCAAACATTTTCTCAAAGTATCTGTACCGTTTTGCATTCTTTCTATTAGTGCATGAGAGCTCTTTCCTCCACATGTTGGAAGTACTTGGTATGACCAGCCTTTGATTTTAGCTGTGGTATCTCATTCCAGTTTAACTTTTTATTTTCCTAGTGACTGATGATGTTGAACATGTTTTGTGTGCTTGCTTGCTATTCATATCTTCTTTAGTGAAGTATCTGTTTAAATCTGTTGCCTATTTTTCAGTTGAGTTGGTTTCTTATTATTGATTTTTGAGAGTTCTTTGTATTTTCTGAATATAAGTTGTTTATTAGAAATATGATTTTTAAATTTTCTTGTCATTTGGTTTTTGTATTTTTTAATGGTGACTTAAGTACAAATATTTGTAATTTTGAAGAAGTCTAATTCACTTACTGTTTCTTATATGAATTGTCTTTTGGTGTTACAGCTAATAAACATTTACCTAATTTAAGGTCACTATGATTTTCCCCTGTGTTTTCTTCTAAATTTTTTATAATTTTAGTTTTTACATTTAGGTCTGTGATCTCTTTTGGCTTAATTTTTATGCATGATGTGAGGTAAAGGTTTAAATTTATCTTTTCCACATGAATATTCAGTTTTCCCAACTCCATTTGTTGAAAAGACCGTCCTTTCCCTACTGAACTGCTTTGACATCCTTGTCAAAAACCAATTGACCATATATGTGCAAGTGTATTTCTGGATTATTTTCCACTGACCTATTGGTCTGTGTGTATGTCAGCATGACACTATTTTGATTGTCTTTATGTCGTAGTCAATTTGGGCTGCTGTAACCAAAATACCATAACCTGGGTGGCTTAAAAACAAGAATAATTTATACCTCACAGTTCTTGAGGTTGGAAAATCTAATATCAAACCACCAGTAGATTTTATGTTTGGTGAAGGCCTGTTTTCTGGTTCATAGATGGCACCTTCTCCCTGTGTCCTCACATGGTAGAAGGAGCAAAGGAGCTTCCTTAGGCCTACTTTATAAAGGCACTAATCCCATCCATGAGGGCTCTACCTTTATGATCCAGTCACCGCACTGAATATTCCACCTCCTAATACCATCACCTTGCAGGTGTTAGGATTTCAACATATGAGTTGTAGGGGGACACAAACACTCAGACCATAGCACTATAGCTTTATAATTCTTAAAATCAGATAGTGTTAGCTCTCCCACTTTGTTCTTCTTTGAAGTTGTTTTCAATATTCTAGATCCTTTGCATTTCCATATACATTTTTGGATCTGTGGATAATTTGTGTAAAACAGCCTGCTAGGGTTTGATAGGGATTGTACTGAACTTATAGATGAAGTAGGGAAGAGTTGACTTCTTAACAATATCGAGTCTTCTTATCAGTGAACATGGAATGTTTCTCCATGCAAGTCTTACATTTCTTTGTTTTTGGTGCTATTCTGGATAGTATTGTTTCCTTAATTTTGTTTTTGGATTGTTCATTGCTGGTGTATATATAGAAATATAATTGATTTTTGAATATTAACTTTTATCCTGTGGACTTACTGAACTTGTTTATTAATTCTAGTGCCTTTTTTTTTTGGGACAGTGTCTTGCTCTGTTGACAGGCTGGAGTGCAGTGGCACCATCTCGGCTCACTGCAACCTCTGTCTGTCAGGTTCAAGTAATTCTCTTGGCTCAGCCTTCTGAGTAGCTGGGACTACAGGCACCTGCCACCACTCCAGGCTAATTTTTGTATATACACTTTTTTCAGTAGAGATAAGGTTTCACCACATTGGTCAGGCTGGTCTTGAACTCCTGACCTCAAGTATCTGCCCACCTCGGCCTACCAAAGTGCTGGGGTTATAGGCATGAGCCACTGTGCCTGGCTTCTAATTGGTTTTTAAAAATTAATTTCTTAGGATTTTATGCTTATAGGATCATGTTATCTATGTATAAAGACAGTTTTACTTTTATGTTTTCAATCTAGATGACTTTTTTCTCCTTCTCCTTCTTTTTCTTGCCTAATTGCCCTGCCTAGACCCTCTAGTATAATATTGAATAGACGTGAGAGGAGCAAACGGTGTTGGCTTGCCTTGTTCCTGAACTTAGGTATAAAACATTTTGTCTTTCACCTTCAAGTGTGAAGTTTGCTGTAGTTTTCTAAAGATTAAAAAAAAAAATCATACTGAACTGATTTTTTTTTTCTATTTCTGTGTTAGAATGAATGTTGGATCTTGTCGAATGCTCTTTCTGTGTCTATTGAGATAAATGATATCATTTATCATTCTTTTGTTTGGTGTTTCTCTTTTCATGCATCTTGATAGTCTTTTTCATTTGTATTTTCTCAGCGTGGCGTTGTTTATGGTAAAGCTTAGCTTTCAGACCAATCATTTTCTTTGCCTTCTTTGAACGTTCATGAGCCTCTCGACTTTCCTTCTTTCTCTTTTTCTCATGGTAATCCAAACGGTATCCATAGCGTTTGCGATGTAATTGAATATATTCGTTCTGTGGCATGGTGATGGCCGCAGAGCCGCCACGAGAGGTCCCTGGGGCGTAAAAACGCTCTTAATTTTCAGGTCTCTGAGACCCACGAGCCGACACCACGCAGGCCACAACAGGAAAGCGAGTTGGTATTATTTCTTTCTTAAATATTGGTGGAGTTCACTTGTGAAGCCATCTGGATCTGCTTGTTTTTATTTTTTCTTTTTGGATAAGTTTTTAAAGTATAAATTCACTTTCTGTAATCAATATAAGGCTATTTTAGCCAGGCATGGTAGCATGTGTTTGTAGTTCTAACTACTTGGGAGGCTGAGAGGGGAGGATCGCTTGAGCCCAGGAGTTGGAAGTTATAGTGAACTATGATCATACCATTGCACTCCGGACTAGACAACAAAGTGAGACATTGTCTCTTAAGAAAAAAAAAAAATGAGGCTACTTAGGGTTTGTTTCTTTTTATTTTAGGTTTGGTAGGTTGTCTTTTCAGGAATTTGTCCATTTCATATATTCACCTTTTTATATTTATAGAATGTGTAGTAACATTTCCTTTCTCATTATTGGTGTTAGTACTTTTTCTCTTATTTCTTGATCATTGTGACTAGAGGTTTATCAGTTTTATTAATCTTCTCAAAGACAAGCTTTTAGCTTCATTGATTTTTTTTCCTTCTATTTTTGTGATTTCTACTTTAATGATTTTTGCTCTGATCCTTCTTATTTCCTTCCTCTGCTTGCTTTAGGCTTAGTTTACACTTTTAATGTTTTCTAAATGTGGAAGCTGAGGTCATTGATTTGAGAACTATCTTCTTTTCAAATGCAAGCATTTGGCACTATAAAGTTCCGTGAATACTGTTTTTGCAATATCCCATCAATTTTATTTATTGTGTTTTCATTTTTATTCCAGTCAAAATACTTTATAATTTCCTTTGTGTTTTTTATTTGTTTTTCTTTGATTCATGGGTTATTTAGAAGAATGTTGTCTATTATCATTTTTGTAGAGTTTTTAAATTTTTTAAAATTTAATTTCATTGTGGTCTGAGAATCTTTTTTATTACTTTATTTCTTTCACATTTATGTAATACTTTATTTTGGCCAGTAAATGTTTATTTTGGTAAGTGCTTTATGTGCACTTCATAAGAATGTGTAATCTGCTATTGTTCTTTGGCGTGATCTATATTGTCAACTTGGTCCAGTTATTTAATAGTATTATTCAAATTTATTATGTTCTTACAGATTTTTTGTCTATATGTTGTATCAATTATTGAGAGAAGGATATTGCAATCTCTAACTATAATTGTGGATTTGTCTATTTTTTCTTGTAGTTCTATCAGTTTTTTTCTTTATGTGTTTTGAAACTATTATTGGTATGTAAACATTTATGATTTTTATAGTCTTTTGATGACCTCACTACTTTATTATTATGACATGACCTTTATTATGCTTGGTAATAATATTCTTTGCTCTGTTATTTATTCTGTTTGGTATTAATATAGCCATTCCAGCTTTCTTTTGATTAGTGTTTACATAATATATTCTTTTTTTCTTTTTCCTTTTTAATTTAATTTTATATTTTTTTACAACAGGATCTCACTCTGTTGCCCAGGTTGGAGTGCAGTAGTGGTGCAATCATAGCTTGCTGCGGCCTTAAACTCCTGGGCTTAAGTGATCCTCCTGTCTCAGCCAGCTGCGTAGCTGGGAATACAAACATGCGCTGCCACGTCCAGCTAACTTTTTATAGAGATATGGTTTTGCCATGTTCCCCAGGCTAGTCTCAAATCCCTGAACTCAAGTTATCTGCCTTCCTGGTCCTCCCAAAGTATTGAGAGTACAGGTATGAGCCACCATGTCTGTCAGTCTTTGTTTCTGAAATGGATTTCTTACAAACAACTTATCTCTTGCTTTCGTTTCTTGATAATCCCCACCTTTTAATTAGTGGCATTTAGACCAATATTTAAGTGTAATTTTTTATAATGTTAGGTTGAATCTGTCATTTTGCAGTTTGTTTTCTCTTTATTCCAGGTATTCTGTATTTCACTTTTCCTTTAGTCTACCTTTCTCTGGATTAATTGAACATTTTCCTGAAGATTCTTATCTCTTTTGTGATTTGTTAGCTCTAATATTTTGTTTTATATGTAATTTACCATAGTATACTTTTAAGTGGTGTTATGCCACTTTGTATATATACCATATATATAGTATGGGAATCTTATAGTAGGATAGTTCTGTTTCTTCCTTTCCTGTCTTTGTGCTATTGTTGTGATATTTTTTATATATTTTACTTTTGCTTACGTTATAAACTACACACTACATTGCTAATGTTTTTGTTTTGTTTAAATAGTAAATTATCTTCAATAATAAACAAAATATTTCATATATTTATCCATGTACTTATCTTTTCCAGCATTCTTCATTTATTTATCTATGTCTCTATTTCTGTTTGGTATCATTTTACTTTTGCCTGAATGGCTTACTTTTAACATTTTTTGTAATATAGGTCTGCAAGTAATGAATTCTTTAGGCTTCTGTATGTCGGAAAAAATATTTATTTCCCTTTCATTTAAAAAATATATTTTGGGGGATATAGAATTTTATTTTAACAGATTTTTACCCCTTCATGTTTTTAAAGATATTTCTCCAACGCCTTGTTGCAAAGAAATCTGTAATCCTTATCTTGGTTGCTCTGCACATTTCGTTTTTCTTTGACAGCTTTTAAGATTTTCTTTTTTCTAATGTTTTATCATTGGTTTTAAGCAATTTGATCATGATTTACTTTGCTGTAGGCTTTTAAAAAGTTTTTAATTTATGTTTGCAGTTTTTGAGCTTCTTGTATCTGAGTTTTTAGTTTTCATCAAATTTGGAAAACTTTCAGCCATTATTTCTTCACATACATTTTCTGTATCCCCCTTTCTTTCTGTTTGCTTTCGGAGACTTTACTTACACATACATTAGGCTGCTTGTAGTTCTCTTACAGACTCCTAATGCTCTGTTTATTTTTTTCCCCTTTTGTTTTTTTTCTGTTTCATTTTGGCTGGTTTCTATGGCTATGTCTAAAAGTGTAGCAGTCCTTTCTTCTGCAATGCCTGATTG
>NW_016107361.1:4833774-4838853 GCF_001604975.1 Cebus imitator | reverse complement strand
TTTTTTTAATTTTTGTTGTTTGTTTTTGTCTCAGGCAGTATAGGTTTTGCCTCCTCAAGTATGATTTGGGTTTTTTCTTAAAGTTTTTGTGTATCGACTTCACTTTTTGAACATACTGAATACCATTATAATAACTGTTTTGAAATCTTTATCACCCAATTCTATCATCTGTGTCAGTCACTTTCAGCTAATTTGACTTGTCCCCTCATTTTGGGTAGTTATTTTTGCTTCTTTGAATGCCTGATAACTTTTGATGAGATGCCACACATTGTGAGTTTTAAACTTGTCAGACTGGGTCTCATTAACACTTTTGATAAAGCTGTAAGACTTCTAGTCCAAGGAGAAAATGTAGAACATTTCCTTGATTCATGATAGAAAAATAATAAGTTTTTGTTTGTGAATTGATGGAAGTTTAAAAATCATATTACTAGTGCCTGTTTTGAGCCTGTTTTTCCTCTTAAAATTCATAGTGATTCTCTACTGTTTTTCTGTATGATAGCTATAATATACTTTTCCATGTGTTTGTTTTGTTTCATATATTAATCAAAGGATTCCAGTTAAGATGTTTCTGATTTTTCTTTTGCATAAGTTAAATAATTGAAGTTTTTGTATACTGTACTTAGATAATCCTTTTGTAGTGCTTGATTTTTCGAGGGATTCTGTAAGTTCAGGCTTATCACTATACACAAATAGTTTGAAGTATTTTGTGTTTGATTTGTCTTTTGATCTCATGTGAAATGAGAAAATAATTTATATAAAACTTGAAGGAAAATGTTTTATCTTTTTTTTTTTGGGGTGGGGGATGGAATCTCACTCTTGTTGCCCAGGCTGAAGTGCAGTGGTGCTGTCTAGGCTCACTGCAACTTCCGCCTCCCAGGTTCAAGCAATTCTCCTGCCTCAGCCTCCCAAGTAGTTGGGACCATAGGTGCGTGCCACCATGCCCGGTTAATTTTTTGTATTTTAGTAGAGATGGGGTTTCACCGTGTTGCCCAGGCTGGCCTGGAACTCCTGAGCTCAGGCAGTTTGCCTGCCTCAGCCTCCCAAAGAGCTAAGATTTTAGGTGTGAGCCACCACGCCTGGCCTTATCTATTTTTTTAAGTTGGGGATACTAATTATTTGTTTTTCTGTTAGAAAACTTTAAACTTTTAAGATTTACTCTTTAATTTCTTGTCAAGGGATTTCAGAAATAATGCTGCAAAGAATATCTGTGTATTCTGTTTATTACAATAATTTTCTTTTCATTTAGGGCAGATCATACTGCTTTTATTACCTTGTTATTTCACAGTATTCAAAAAAATTAATAATGGCCACTTACAATATTAGATAATTTCTCTGGAAATTTCTAATAGACAAACAGTTTTTAAGTACATGACTGGGAGAATAAAGAAATAGTTGAAACCAAATCTGTCTGATTTCAGTGTCCATCGCCTTGTTGGCCTATGAATTACATTAAACTTTGTTAGTGATAATGAAAGACCAAAACACATTAATCTAAGTTTTAGAGTCTTAGTGGACTTTATCATCCTTCCTGATTTGTTCTGAGAGTTACATGAGTTTATTTCTTCCCAGATATTTTGGGCTTACAATTTCCTCAACTTGTTCATGTTGTAGCTAATAAATATCATTGTATTAGTCTGTTTTCATGCTGCTGATAAAGACATACCTGAGACTGGGCAATTTACAAAAGAAAGAGGTTAAAGGGACTTACAGTTTCACATGGCTGGGGAGGCCTCACAATCATGGCAGAAGACAAGGAGGAGCCAGTCATGTCTTACATGGATAGCAGCAGGCAAGGAGAGAGATTGGTCAGGGAAACTCTGCCTTATAAAGCCATCAGATCTTGCAAGACTTACTCACTATCACGAGAACAGCATGGAATGACGTGCCCTCATGAGTCACTTACCTCCCACTGGGTCCCTCCCACAACATGTGGGAATTCAAGATGAGATTTGGGTGGAGACACAGCCAAACCATGTCAGTCATCTTCACCTATATATACACATGCAGGTTCTTGTGCAGATGCCATGTAGTACTTTATTCAAAGTCAAAAAAAAAAAAAAGTACAATGCATGCTAATTTTATAATATATAAGCAAGCAAAACCGTATTGAACTCTATGGTATTGAATTTAATAATTTCAAATGTGATTTTGATTTGAAGTTTTATAGTTTACTCAAAGATATTCTTAAGTATCAGAAAAGATGTTAAAAATAACTGCCTTCTACTTCTATATTTAGATATAGCCTACTTAATTGATTCTGTATGGCTAGAATTATGATAGGATTTTATGTTTACCAAGGCTTAAAACACCCATCATAGTATTTATGAGGCCTTCTGTTACGTGAGTAGGAGTTTGAATGCTTCTGCTTTATCACACATCATGTTCGGGAAAAAGAAAGAAAACAGATAGATACTCCACATTATACATGCTCATGTCAATCAGTCTGGAGGCACTTGAAAGGCATGCTCTTCACCCTCTTTTATCACAAGAGTGATGAAACAAACTATCTTCCTAATTATCCTTTCTCTATAATAAATAAAAGAGTGCTAAGGGATTGGTAAACCCTTTGATAATTTGTAAGCCATCATTTACCCTAAGCAGACAGAATAAGAGGATACCTACTGCTAGAACTGTGGGGAGTAGCTGCAAGTCTCATTCAAAAGTAAATTTTTCTGTAATTGGGAAGTAGATTTTCTTAAATTGCCTCTTCATGCATTATGAATAGTTCGTGATATTTTATATCCAATTAAAATTGATTAGATCTGTTGAGTTCTTTCTGTAGAGTACTTTAATTATGAAAACCAGTTTGAAATGAGTCCAGCCTTGAGACAGAAGGCTAAATTTAGGTTTAAATAAATCCACATTTTAAAAAATGAATATGACTTTTTAAAAGCTCTTTTAGTTGATTTCCTCAATTTGAGTTCACCAAGAATGGCAACTAGCCTTCTTATTCAATATCTCTATTTTTGGGCAATATTTAAATATCAGAATCATGTCTGGGTGATATATAGAGGTCCTCTAGAAAATATTCTGGAATTCAAATTCCTCTCTCAGTTTAACATATGGAAAAGTTCATTTTGGACATAGTAGTTATTAAAGAGAGTTCAATCTACAGTTATAGGTCATGAGTTCTATTTAAGTGACCTGAAAATGAGAGTTTCCTGTTATTTTTGGATCTATTACTTAATATATATCAGTAGCTAACTTATGGAATGCATGCTTTTTACTCCATAAAGTATGCAGTGAAATTTCCTTGATATGATAGGAACTTTACAAGTTCATTAAAAGTAATGGCACTCTGGCAGATCCAAGATGGCCGAATAGGAACAGCTCTGGAGTGCAGTTCCCAGTGAGAACAATGCAGAGGGTGAGTGATCACCACATTTCCAAACAGGTTATTACTGCCCACAGACTATGAGATTCCCAGGCTGAAAAACACCATGAGTTTCCAGCATGGCTGTTTCAGCCGGTGCAGTGGGTCCCCTCACAAAAACTAACACAAACCTGGGTGACTGTTTCAACTGGCGCCTGGAACGCCTGGGAGACAGACGCACTCATTCAACTGAATAAAAGGGGGCTGAAACAGGGAGCCAGGTGACCTGGCTTGGTGGGTCCCACCTCCAAAAAAGACAAGCAATCTGAAATGCTTGTGGATCCGGGATGATCCAGCTCTGTGGAGAGGAGAGCATCTGCCATTATCGAGGCAGTCCACCACTACCGAAGCAGTCTACCATTATTGAGGCAGTCTGCCATTACCAAGGCAATCCGCCATTACAGAGGATGTCTGTCATTACAGAGAAAGTCCACCATTACTGAGGCAGACCGCCATTACTGAGGCAGTTCTAACTATACCTCTGTAAACAAAACCATGGGGAAGTTCACATGGCAGCTGGGCAGAGCCCACAGCAGCTCAACAATACCTCTGCTGACAGACTGTGACTAGGCTACCTCCTCTCTGGGCAGGGCATCTCTGAAAAAAGGCAGTAGCACATCAGGAACTTATAAATAAAGCCCAGCCTTCCCAGGACAGAGCGCCTGGGAAAAAAGGTGGTTATGAGTTCTGCTGCAGCAGACTTAAATGTACCTGCCCAGCAGCTCTGAACAAAACAGCGGAGCTCACGGTACAGCATTTGAGCTCCTATAAGGATCAGAGTCTCTCCTTAAGCAGCTCCCTGACTGCTGTATATCCAAAGAGACACCTCATAAAGGAGAGTTCAGACTAATATCTGGCCGGTATCCTTCTGGGACTAAGATAACAAAAGAAGAAACTGGAAGAAACCCTTACTGTTCTGTAGCTGCCACAGGTGATCCCCAGGCAAGCAAGGTCTGCAGTGGACCTCTAGCAGTCCTATAGCAAAGGGGCTTGTTAGAAGGAAAAACTAAAAAACAGAAAGAAATAACTTCATCATCAACCAAAAGGACGTCCACTCAGAGACCCCATCTGAAAGTTGCCAACCACAAAGACCACAGGTAAACGAATCCACAGACATGGGAAGAACCAGCATAAAAAGGATGAAAACACAAAAAACCAGAAAGCTTCTCCTCCTCCAAGGGATCACAACCCCTCACAAGCAAGGGAACAAGGATGCATGGAGAATGAGTCTGATGAATTGACAGAAGCAGGCTTCAGAAGGTGGGTAATAACAAACTTCTCTGAGCTAAAAGAACATGTTCTAACCCCATGCAAAGAAACTAGAAACCTTGAAAAAAGGTTAGATGAAATGCAAATTGGAATAACAAACTTAGAGAAGAATATAAACAAATTAATGAAGCTGAAAAACACAGCACAAGAACTTTGTGAAGCATACACAAGTTTCAGTAGCTGAATCAACCAAGCAGAAAAAAGGATATCAGAGATTGAAGATCAATTTCAGTGAAATCAAACAAGAAGGCAAGATTAGAGAAAAAAGAGTGAAAAGAAATGAACAAAGCCTCCAAGAAATATGGGATTATGTGAAAAGACCTAATCTACGTTTGATAGGTGTACCTGAATGTGATGGAGAGAATGAATCCAAGCTGGAAAACACTCTTCAGGATATTATCCAGGAGAACTTCCCCAGCCTAGCAAGGGAGGCCAGT
>NW_016107361.1:4785357-4833094 GCF_001604975.1 Cebus imitator | reverse complement strand
CAAAAAAAAAAAAAAAAGCAGGAGTTGCAATCCTAGTCTCTGATAAAATAGACTTTAAATCAACAAAGATCAAAAGAGACAAAGAAGGGCATTACATAATGGCCAAAGGATCAATGCAACAAAAAGAGCTAATGATCCTGAATATATACACACCCAGTATAGGAGAACCAAGATACATAAAGCAAGTTCTTAACAACCTGCAAAGAGACTTAGATTCTGACACTCTACTGTCGATATTAGATCAATGAGACAGAAAACTCTACTGTCAATATTAGATCAACGAGACAGAAAATTAACGAGGATATCCAGGACTTGAACTCAGATCTGGACCAAGCAAACCTAATAGACATCTACAGAACTCTCCACCCCAAATCCACAGAATATACATTTTTCTCAGCACCATGTCACACCTACTCTAAAACTGACCACATAATTGGAAGTAAATCACTCCTCAGCAAATGCAAAAGAACGGAAATCATAATGAACAGTCACTCAGACCACAGTGCAATCAAATTAGAACTCAGATTAAGAAACTAACTCAGAACTGTTCAACTTCATGGAAACTGAACAACTGGCTCTTGAATGTTGACTGGATAAACAATGAAATGAAGGCAGATGTAAAGATGTTCTTCAAAACCAGCAAGAACGAAGACACAATGTACCAGAATCTCTGGGACATAATCAAAGCAGTGTCTAGACAAAACAATAAAAACTTTGAAAGTCTTTAAACAAATGAAGAACATGTTTGCTTTTAAATCAACTATATTTTTAGTTTTAAAATACATTTGCTGAACAACTTGGTCCTGAATGATGAATGGATAAATAATGAAATGAAGGCAGAAATTACAATGTAATTTCCACCAAGAATGAAGATACAACATACCAGATCCTACATGACACATTTAAAGCAGTGTCTAGAGGGAGATTTATAGCAATAAATGCCGACAAGAGAAGCAAGGAAAGTTCTAAAATTGACACCCTATCATCAAATTTGAAAGAGCTAGGGGAGTATGATCAAAAAATATCAAAAGCTAGCAGAAGACAAGAAATAACTAAGATCAGAGCAGAACTGAAGGAGACAGAGACACAAAAAAACCCCTTCAAAAAATCAGTCAATCCAGGAGCTGGTTTTTTGAAAAGATCAACAAAATAGACAGACTGCTAGCCAGATTAATAAAAAAGAAAAGAGAGAAGAATGAAATAGCTGCAATAAAAAATGATAGAGGCAATATCACCACCGATTCCACAGAAATACAAACTGCCATCAGATATTACTACAAACAAATATATGCACATAAACCAGTAAACCTAGAATAAATGGATAAATTCCTGGACACTTGCAGCCTCCCACGCCTAAACCAGGGAGAAGTTGAAACCCTGAATAGACCAATAACAAGGGCTGAAGTTGAGGCAGCAGTTGAGAGCCTACCAACCTAAAAAATCTCATGTCCAGATGGGTTCACAGTCGAATTCTACCAGACATACAAAGAGGAGCTGGTACCATTCCTTCTGAAACTATTCCAAACAATCCAAAAAGAAGGGACCCTTCCCAAATCATTTTATGAGACCAATATCATCCTGATACCAAAGCCTGACAGAGACTCAACAAGAAAAGAAAACATCAGGCCAATATCCATGATGAACACAGATGCAAAAATCTTCAGTAAAATACCAGTAAACCGATTGCAACAGCACATCAAAAAGCTTATCCATCATGATCAAGTAGGTTTTATCTCAGGGATGCAAGGCTGGTTCAACATATGCAAATCTATAAACCTAATCCGACACACAAACAGAACCAAATACAGAAACCACATGATTATCTCAATAGATGCAGAGAAGGCCTTTGACAAAATTCAACAGTCCTTTGCTAAAATCTCTCAATAAACTATGTATTGACGGAACATATATCAAAATAATAAAAGCTATTTACGACAAACCCATCGCCAATATCATACTGAATGGGCAAAAACTGGAAGCATTCCCTTTGATATCTGGCACTAGACAAGTTGCCCTTTCTCACCACTCCTATTAAATATAGTATTGGAAGTTCTAGCCAGAGCAATCAGGCAAGAAAAAGAAATAAAGGGTATTCAGTTAGGAAAGGAGGAAGTCAAATTGTCTTTATTTGCAGATGACATGATTGTATATTTAGAAGATTCCATCGTCTCAGCCCAAAACCTGAAACTGATAAGCAACTTCAGCAATGTGTCAGGATACAAAATCAGTGTGCAGAAGTCACAGCATTCCTATACACCAATAACAGATTTAAAGAGAGCCAAGCAAGAACAAACTGCCATTCACAATTGCTACAAAGAGAATAAAATACCTAGAAATACAACTAACAAAGGATGTAAAGGACCTCTTCAAGGAGAACTACAAGCCACTTATCAAGGAAATAATAGAGGACACAAGCAGATGGAAAAACATTCCATGCTTATGGTTAGTAAGAATCAATATTGTGAAAATGGCCATACTGTCCAAAGTAATTTATAGATTCAATGCTATCCCTATCAAGCTACCTATGAACCTCTGCACAGAACTGGAAAAAACAATGTTAAACTTCATATGGAAACAAAAGGAAGCCTGTGTATCCAACACAATCCTAAGCAAAAAGAACAAATCTGGAGGCATCATGTTACCTGACTTCAAACTATACTAAAAGGCTACAGTATCAAAACAGTATGGTATTGGTACCAAAACAGAGATATAGACCAGTGGAACAGAATCGAAGCCTCAGAGGCAACGTCATCCATCTACAACCATCTGATCTTTGACAAACCTGACAAAAACAAGCAATGTTGAAAGGATTCCCTATTTAATAAATGGTGTTTGGGAAAACTGGCTAACCATGTGCAGAAAGCAGGAACCAGAAACTGGACCCCCTCCTGACACCTTGCACTAAAATTAACTTCAGATGTATTAAAGACTTAAGACCTAATGCCATAAAAACCCTAGAAGAAAACCTAGGCAAAACCATCCAGGACATAGGTATAGGCAAGGACTTCATGAGTAAAACACCAAAAGCAATGGCAGTAAAAGACAAAATAGACAAATGGGATCTAACTAAACTTCAGAGCTTCTGCACAGCAAAAGACTCAATCATTAGAGTGAATCGGCCACCAGCAGAATGGGAAAAATTTTTGTAATCTACCCATCTGACAAAGGTTAATATCCAGAATCTACAAAGAACTAAAACAGATTTACAGGAAAAATCAAACCCATTCAAAAGTGGGCAAAGGATATGAACAGACACTTCACAAAAGAAGACATACATGAGACCAACAAACATATGAAAAAATGCTCATCATCACTGATCGTTAGAGAAATGCAAATCAAAACCACATTGAGATACCATTCTCACCCCAGTTAGAATGGTGATCATTAAAAAATCTGGAGACAACAGATACTGGAGAGGATGTGGAGAAATAGGAACACTTTTACACTGTTGGTGGGAGTGTATATTAGTTCAGCCATTGTGGAAGACAGTGTGGTGATTCCTCAAGGACCTAGAAACAGAAATCCCATTTGACCCAGCAATCCCATTACTGGGTATATATCCAAAGGATTATAAATCATTTTGTTATAAAGACACATGCACACATATGTTCACTGTGGCACTGTTTACAATAGCAAAGACCTGGAACCAGCCCAAATGCCCAGTGACAGACTGGACAAGGTAAATGTGGCATATATACACCATGGAATACTATGCAGCCATAAAAAATGATGAGTTTATGTCCTTTGTTGGGATGTGGATGAATCTGGAAACCACCATTCTCAGCAAACTGACCCAAGAACAGAAAATCGAACACTGCATGTAATCATTCATAGGCGCGTGTTGAACAACAAGAACACATGGACACAGAGAGGGTAGCATCACACACTGGGGTCTGTGGGGGGGGGAATAGGGGAGGGACAGCAGCGGGTAGGGAGGTTGGGGAGGGATGACATCAGGAGAAATGCCAGATATAGGTGATGGGAGGATGGAGGCAGCAAACCACATAGCCATGTAGGTATCTGTGCAACAATCCTGCATGTTCTGCACATGTACCCCATAACCCATAAAGAAGAAACAAACAAAAAAACAAAGTAATGGCACTCTTAGCTTTAATGTAATTTGCATTGAGTTAAAGGTGTGCAGAAATTGAAATGACAGTTATAATAATCTCATTAAATGGCAAAATATGTGGGATAGAATATGCTATGAGATTCATTTATATTATTTATATAACTTCCTAATTTTGTTTATATTTTTCTTAGTTTTGTTAAGTAAAGAAAGCTAAGGTCCACATATAAAGAAATTAAGAGAAGTTATATCTTTTTGCTGATTTTCTTCTATATTTTATTGGTAAGCCTCTTAGCAATATTAGTTTCAGATTTCATTATTAAAAAGATGATACAAATATCAGAGGGTAATGTTGATAATATAAACAGCGTGATCTAAACAGTACAAGGCAAAATTATAATCTTTGTATAACTTTTAAACAATTAATTTGTTTTTTTTTTCAAATAGGAACTGTATCAATTTATATATTTAAGAACTATTTGTTGAGTTCTTGCTATATGCTAGTCAATGTTGTCTTAATTTGGGATATGGTAGATAAAATAACATACAAAAATCCCAGCCAACTTGAGGCTTACATTTTAGAGCAGAAGATGGCTGATCCATAAAATAAATAAGTGAAACATAGTATGTAAAATGGTGATAAATACCATGGGGAAAAATGAAACAAGGTAGGAAGATTGGGTATTGAGAGGATGATCATGTATACCTCATGGAGAAAGAAACATTTAAATAAAAAGTGAAGGAATTGATGGCGTTAACCAGTGATTATCTATAGGAAAGAGTACTCTAGGTAGAGGGAATAACCAAAGTCTTTGAGACTTTATCATTTCTGGCATATTTGAAGATCAGTACAGATGTCTGTTTGGCTGTAACTGAGTTGATTGATAAGGGAGAGGTGTGGAGGTATGAGATGAGGTCAGAGAGGAAGAATGATGGTGGTTGACAGGCAATGCACAGATTATGTAGGATCTTGGTAGTTATTTTAAAACACTGACTTTTACTCAAGTAGTATGGGACATGAATCAACTTACATTTTAACAGGATAATTGTTGTAACCTTTTTGAGAATAATCTGAAATGGGAGAGGAAGGACAGAAGTAAGGAGACAGTTACTTCCAGGCTGTTGCAGTATTTTAGGCAAGGGGTCATGCTGGTTTAGACCTGGTTGGTAGCAAAAAAAGTGCTGAGAAGTGCTCAAATTCTCTATAAGCATTTCTTGTTGTTCGTGGTGGTTTGATAAAGTCATTGTGTACACTTAATTAGTTAGTATTGACTTGTCGTGCCTAGGGGACATAAAGCTTTGTTTTCTGCAAGCAGTGGCACAACATTTTCAGCAACTGATCAGTATATAACTTTGTGTATTTTCATTTAAAGACACCTTATTTAACTTTGAAGTCACAACCAATGGTGCTATAACTGATGACTAAATGAAACTTATCTAATACAGGTATCTTCTTTTTAAGGGTCATCACAGCCTTTTTGAGTGTAGGACCATTAGACAGACTTGAGCACTAGGGCTTTTTCAAAAAGTGGAATCACCAAAAAATGCACAAAAATGTGAAAAATACACAACATAGACTGCAAAAGGAAAATTGTTTACATTGTGAAAACTGAAACAAAAAACAGCCTAACCTTGTTCAACCTCAGATAAGAACTTGTGCCTTTACTCAAGTTTTTTGCTACTCCGTACATGGTATGCCCATAATTGACCTGTAATGTAATGCATGTATTGTTTTGGGGGGTTATAAAGAAATTTTACTCAGTAGGTAAATTCAGGAATACAACGTTCACAAATAATGAGGATCTAGTATATATTGAAAGTAGAGCTGGCTGGGCGCAGTGGCTCATGCCTGTAATTCCAGCACTTTGGGAGGCCGAGGCAGGTGGATCACTTGAGGCCAGGAGTTTGAGACCAGCCTGGCCACTGGCCATCATGGTGAAATCTCATAAAAGATACAAAACATTTTTTTTTTTTTTTGGAAAGCCATCGTCTTTATTGTTTGTGAAGAGGCCCAGCTCCCAGGAAGGCTGGTCGGCGAGCAGCCCCTGCTCGGCTCCCAGGTCCCTGCGCTTCCCTGCCCTTCCCCAGGCGGCGTGGCCGCCGCCCTCACCCGGGAAGCTCCAGCCTAAAACATATTTTTCACCTGTGGCCCAAATGAGTCCATGGTAGTCTCCGGGTTCTGCCAAAGCCCCCCTGTCATGGTGGCTGGAGGAAGTGTCTTTGTCCTGCCCTGCATCTAGCAGATCCAAAGGATCTCTCTCAACACACCCTCAATGTCAAGAGTGAAAAGGTTTATACTCGCCATGGGGCCCCCATCTCAGTCACTGGGCATTGCCCAGGTAAAAATCCAGGGACAGAACAAGGAGATGTTGGCTGCCGCCTGTCAGATGTTCCTGAGGAAGCCGGAGGCTGAGATTGCCCACATTGCCCTGGAGACGTTAGAGGGCCACCAGAGAGCCATCATGGCCTACCTGACTCCAGATCTATAAGGACAGACAGAAATTCTCACAGCAGGTTTTCAAAGTGGCCTCCTCAGACCTGGTCAACATGGACATCAGCGTGGTTAGCTACACTCTGAAGGACGTTCACGATGACCAGGACTATTTGCACTCTTTGGGGAAGGCTTGAACAGCTCAAGTCCAAAAAGATGCACGGATTGGAGAAGCAGAGGCCAAGAGAGATGCTGGGATCCGGGAAGCTAAAGCCAAGCAGGAAAAGGTGTCTGCTCAGTACCTGAGTGAGATCAAGATGGCCAAGGCACAGAGAGATTAGGAGCTGAAGAAGGCCACCTTTGACATCGAGGTTAACACCCGACGAGCACAGGCTGACCTGTCCTATCAGCTTCAGGTGGCCAAGACTAAGCAGCAGATTGAGGAGCAGTGGGTGCAGGTGCAGGTGGTGGAGCGGGCCCAGCAGGTGGCAGTGCAGGAGCAGGAGATCGCCTGGCGGGAGAAGAAGCTGGAGGCCCGGGTGCGGAAGCCAGCCGAAGCCGAGCGCTACAAGCTGGAGCGCCTAGCTGAGGCAGAGAAGTCCCAGCTAATTATGCAGGCAGAGGCAGGAGCCGAATCTGTTCGGATGCGTGGGGAAGCTGAGGCCTTTGCCATAGGGGTCCGGGCCCGAGCCCGAGCTGAGGTTGAGCAGATGACCAAGAAGGCAGAAGCATTCCAGCTGTACCAAGAGGCTGCTCAACTAGACATGCTGCTAGAGAAGCTGCCCCAGGTGGCAGAGGAGATCAGTGGTCCCTTGACTTCAGCCAATAAGATCACACTGGTGTCCAGTGGCAGTGGGACCATGGGGGCAGCCACAGTGACTGGGGAAGTACTGGACATTCTAAGTCACCTGCCAGAGAGTGTGGAAAGACTCACGGGCGTCAGCATCTCCCAGGTGAATTACAAGCCTTTGTGAACAGCCTGAGCCTTCAGCCCTCACAGATGCCCAGCCTGGTAGCTGAAGTTGTCTGAATAATCTGCCTGTTGCATGTAATCCACTGGCCTCCCTGAGCATGTCCACTGACAGTGGGGTCCCACCCCTCATCTCTCCTTGCCAAATAGTTTGTGCCTTGCCTTGAATGTGGTTGCTCCCCTTGCCAACCTCACACTATTGTGATTGCCAACTCCAGAGGTCCCATGTCAGCCTTCTGATGATACCACTCCACTCTACCTCAACTTCCTAATTAAATCAGACTGTTTAAGCCTATTTAAAAAAAAAAAAAAGATACAAAACATTAGCCAGGCGTGGTGACGCATGCCTGTAGTCCCAGCTACTAGGGAGGCTGAGGCACCGGAATTGCCTGACCCAGGAGGCGGAAGTTACAGTGAGCTGAGATTGCCCCCACTGCACTCCAGCTGGGGTGACAGAGCAAGACACTGTCTCACAAATAGAGCCTAGAGGATTTGCCATTGAATTGGATATAGTTTGTGAGATAAAGAAGAAAAGACTGATTCCAAGATTTTTGGCCTGAGCAGCTGGAAGGATGCCATTGTTACTAACTGAAATGGGGAAAAGTGTGAGATGAACAGTTTTGTAGGTGAAGAGCAAGTCTGGTTTGAGACTCTTATTAGATATTCAAATGGAGATGTTACATTTAATCTCGAGTTTGGTAGTTCCAGAGAGAAGTCTAGAGTAGAACTGTAAAATATGAATGTTAATTGTTATTTAAAGCCATGAGATTTTATGACATTACTAGTAGTATGAATCAAGATAAAAAAGAGAAGAGTCTTAACAAAGACTGAGGCCAACATTAAGAAGCCAGGGAAATAAATAGTTTAAAAGAATGAAAAAGACCAATATAAAAGGAAAACTGAACAAATGTACTATTCTGGAAGATAGGTGGAAAATTAGGTTTCAAGGAAGAGCAAGTGATCAACTAGGTTGAATACTGCTAACATAAGGTGAGAACTGAGATTTGGATTTAGCAAAGTGTAAGTTATTGGTGATTTTGACACGAGAAGTTTCAGTGGAATGGTAGAGAGAAAACCCTAAATGGGCTGGGTTTAAGAAAGAAGGAGATAAAAGAAACTGGAGATATCTATTATCAGTTCTGCAGTAAAGGGGAGGAGAGAAATATTAAAGTAACTGGAAGAAGTGTAGTAAAGGGAGGTGTTTTTTTTTTGTTTTATTTTATTTTTTTCCCTTTTAGAGATTGGGAGCTATTACAGCTTGTTTGCTGATGAAAGTGCACTTCTAGAGAAGGAAAACAGTTGAGGCAGCAGGAATGAAGGAAGATTGCTGGAGAAATGTTCCCTGAGTAGGTGAGAGAGGATACATCTAATACCCAAATAAATAGATGAAGTCTTTACTTTGAACAAGAACAGTTTATTTTTATAGTAATAGTTTAGGAGAGATGGAGAGATATAGATTCAGATAAAAAGGTTAGATATGCTGGTGAAAGCTTTTAGAAGTTCTCTTCAGAGTAATTTTAAAAAATTGGGTTCACGGACTCCTTCTTCACACTAACATGGTTCAGATTTCAAAATCATAAGGTACAAAACATTAAGTATACAACGAAAAGGTTTTTTTTTCCCCACTCATTATTCATTTTTTTCCCAGAGGCAACAGATATTATCTACTTTTTCTAGATGTATTTTATGCATAACATGTAGCTTTTAAGCCAGTTTATTAAGTGTGTTCATCAACTTATTAGATACCTTTCGTAACATAGTACATATTAGGAGTTAGAGGTTAGTGTGTGGTTGTTTAATTAATGATGATCTCTGCACTTCTTCTACACTTTACATCCTAACATGATGACTCTTTGGTGACCCTTCATTTTAATTTTCTTGTCAAGTATCTTTTAGGAAGTGACTATAACTGTGCATCCCTCACATAACCTAGAACACCATGCATGGATTGTGGTTAAACATTTAAAGGATGAATGCCCTACATTTTCTTTAAATGTTGTTCTTCCACACACTTGACTGGTCTTCTAAAGTAGAATTAAATCTTTTTTTTTTTTTTTTAATAGTATGGCTTATTTGTCTGTTAATATTACTTATAGTGGAAACATACCTGCTAGAAGGCATGCAAATTAAAACTAAATTTTCTTTTCTAAACTAGGAAATCAGTGTTTTGATATTTAAAGAATAAATTGTTGATGTTTCTTATCTGTAGGCTAAATAATACCAGTTCTTTAGATATAATGAATATTCTGATACTTTTAAATTTTTATCCAATTTTCACAGCTTTCTGTTAACTGTATTTTTACTATCATTTCAGTCCTGCAGAAATGCTGAAGGAATAGTACAAAGAATTCCCTTATACCATTCACCCATGTTTCCCAAATGTTCACATTTTAACACATTTGCTTTATGCTTTTCTGTCTCTGTATGTGGTGCACATATATGTATGTGTAGATATAAAAATGTAAATGTATATTTATTCAGTTGTTATATCTTTTTAGTTGCCTTTACACTGGAACAGTTAGTAGTCTTTATGGTTCGCAAAATATTGACATTTTTGAGTAGTATAGGACAGTTATTTTGTGGAGTATTCCTTGATTTGTTCTTCTGCATATTTGTGGTTTATTTTTCATAGGAATACCAGAGAAGTGATGTTCTGTTATTGGTGCTTTATATCAGATCCATGGTGCATGGTGTCAGTTCATCCCATTATTGGATATTAATTTGAACATTGGAGTAAGGTGGTATTTGCTTGATTTTTCGACACTAAAGTTACAATTTCATTTTCCTTTGTAGTTACTAAGTATTGTAAGGAAAACATTGACACTATGTAAATATGGTGTTAATCTTCAGATTTTCACTCATTAGTATTTATGTCTATCAGTGGTTCTTACCAAAATCATTTATTATTATGGCAATTGTGAAATGGTAATTTTCTAATTCTATTATTGCTTTTACATTTATTAATTTGTTTTTAATGTAAGGAAGGGCTTTTCTCTCCAGTATATTTTATAAATTTATGTATTAATTTAATGTATTAGAATGAACTCACATATTCTGATTTTTATTCGTAGATTATAATCTACTATCATTATTATACACTATCATGCTCAGATTTGGCCAGTAGGAGCCACTTGAAACTGGCTCCTCTGTCCTTTTGACACATTTCTGTCGTTCATTGAGTACGTATTTTCTGGCTTATCTTACACTTTTTCTACTTCAGGTTCTGTTTGTCTATGAAACCCTAGTTCCTTTTATTGGAGAATTGTATTTGGAAAACTATTGGAGCACACATTGGTGTGCTCATTGCTAGTGCAGTATCTTGTTTTAGGTCCTTTTAATTGACAGAGACAGGAAATAAGCAACATGCACAGACTCAAGTACACCTGTGCATTTTTCTGTTATCTGTTGGTCTATCTAGGGAAAGACTGAGGGGTTCACATTGATACCTCATTTTCCAATCCAATACTATAAAGTTCATTCCTTCTTTTCCTATTTATATATTTGCAACTGCTTTCTCTGAGAGTGGAAACCTAGCCTCTGTTATTCACAACATTTTACTTACTTGCTCAAATGCTAGAATACACAGAAAGTAATTTCAGTATTGCTAACTCATGCCTCTGAGAAATGAAACTTAAAAACTACAGTTTGGTATTTGTTTAAAGCTTTTTTTGTCTTTAGCATTCTATTGTAATCAAATACTGTTTTCCAAAGTTACTTAGTTTTTTCTTCCCTACTTTAGTGTGGTTAATGTTATTTACTGGAAATACAGTTTGGTTCATTTGTTTCTGTTGTATCTCATTTTAATTTCCCCTCTCCCTTTTATCCTTGTTGATTTTGTTTATTTATTTCTGAGTGAAACTTTAGTGATTCCAAAAGTTAACTCTGTTCAAAGCCATATAGAGCACTCTTGTTTTTATTTCCCTCTCTTTCTTACACAACACTGCCATCATATAATATTCTTTTTCCTTTGCTTCTCCATTGATAATGCATCCTGAAAATCACAACATTCAAGTTGGTAGATGGTTTTTTCATTTTCTTTTTCTGTTCTCATAGTCTCTTGCTAGTTTTTTCATTCTTTTCAACAGCTGCATGCCATTTTAAGATTATTTAAACCCTTTCCTACATGTGGACATATAGGTTATTTCTGATTTTTCTAATTAGATACACTGCTACTATAAATAACCTTATGTATGTGTTTTGTATGCATGTGTGTTAGTGTGTGATTGGAGGAATAAATCTCCAGAAGTGAGATATACAGTATAAGAAATGTGATTGCTGGGTTAAAAGGTATACCTATATGTGATTTTGTTAGATATTGCCAAATTTCCTTCTATAAGGAGTATACCAATTTACATTTCCACCAGAAATTTATGAATTTTTTTTCTTCATGTCCTCACCAACAGTGTTTCTCAATTTGGTAGATGAGAAATAGTATCTCAGTTCCTTTATTTAACTCTGACACTGCTGTCACTGCTGTGATCTACCACTACATTTTTTCAGTATTTTCACATGTAGAGCAGACCTTCATTTTCTAATGGTTGTTTTCAGATCAGACATGATGCGCATGCTGTGGTTGTCTTCAAACCTGCCCCTGCCTCACCCCCCAACACCCACCCCTACCAACACAACAGCCTTTGGTCTTCATAAAGGCTTGCTATGGGAGAGGGAGAGATCATTTGTAGAGATGTGGTGTTTACTTTTCTACTAATAGCCAATTTAAAATTTGGATTTTCTCTGCCTGTTATGCTGAGGGTGTGAGTTATGTTTTTCATTTTGTTCTTTATTATATTTTTGGGTGATATGTGGGAGATTCAGAATTACTCTGCTGCCACCATCCCAGCTACCCAGAATTCCCTCATTCACAGTTTTGTTAAATTATGGAATGTAGATTTGGACATGGTACATCATTCAATTTACAGGTTGTTAAAAGCCTGTGGGTCAGTTGAGTGTAGCAATTACTATATGCAAGGAAATTATATTACACAGAGTTTGAGAACTTGCTCTTTAAAGGTGTTTTATGTTGACCTTTAAAATACGGTATCACTATTTCAATTCTCTAAACAGTTCAAAACCCATAAAATGTTTAATAAATGTTTCTTGATAAATCAAAATTTCTACCAGGAAATTTATTAGAAGTACCAAAGTATTATATACCTATTATTATTGTTATTATTATTATTATTTTTGGGGATGGAGTCTCACTCTGTTACCCAGGCTCGAGTGCAGTGGCACAATATTGGCTCACTGCAACCTCTGCCTCCTGGGTTGCAGCAGTTCTCTTGCTTCAGCCTGCTGAGTAGCTGGTTGTGCAGGTGCACACCATCAAGCTTGACTAATTTTTGTATGTTTTAGTAGAGATGGGGCTTCACCATATTGGCCAGGCTGGTCTTGAACTCCTGACCTTATGATCTGCCTGCCTTGGCCTTTCAAAGTGCTGCAATTACAGGCATGAGCCACTGCACCGAGCCATACCTATTATTTTTTTAATGCTTTATAGGAGCATATAAGCACAAAGGGTTTTTTTTTTTTTTTTATTGTTGTTGTCTTTCCAAATGCTGTCTTTATTTAGCCTTTGCTATTACTGCATTTTGTCAGTTCTCTGCCATTTGATCTCCATCACAACCCAGTGAATTAAACAGGGCAGATAATTTAACTCCTATGTTTAAAACTTAGAAACTAAAATTTAGATTAAATGATTTGCTTGGGGCTGCACAGCTAATCAAAGGAAAAGCTGAGACTAAAATTGACTTTTTAATATCGTTCTTGTCAGAACCACACTGAGTAATAAAGGTAGCTCCTTCATTGTTTCTATATATCACACTTGAATTTAACTTCCATGTGAAAAAAACGTGTATACATTTGACCCAGGTAACTATAAGTTAAGATGAATTCCTGTTCATTCTCTTCATACTCAGTGTGCCTAGATTAGCAGTTGTAGAGTAACAAGTAAAACTGTCAAGTTGATGGTGTATTAGTCTCTTTTCAAGTTGCTAAAAAGACATATAATTACTGGGTAATTTATAAAGAAAAGAAGTTTAATTGGCTCACAGTTCCGCATTACTGGGGAGGCCTCAGGAAACTTATAAACATGGTGGAAGGGGAAGAGGCACGACTTCATGGAGGCAGGTAAGAGACTCAGCAATGGCAGGAAAAACTGCCTTATAAAACAGTCAGATCTTGTGAGAACTCACTATCATGAGAACAACATGGGGCAAAAAACACCCTTTATGATCCAATCACCTCCTACCTGGTCCTTCCTTTGACACATTGGGATTATAGGGATTATAATTGCAGATGAGATTTGGGTGAGGACACAGAGCCAAACTATATTAATGGGGAATGTTCAAAAAGAAAGGAAAATTACAAGATGGTAGAATGTTTAGTTATCCAAATCAAAGCAGAGTCTGCTTGTAGGTACTTTATTTTTAGAAAATAATCAGTTCTTATTTATTATCAGCAGGCTTTCTACCATAATATTTCACAAATGGCAAACACTTCAGAAGTTTATAGTAAAAAATGACTTTTTAGACTAGCTTAATGAGTAGTCTAGCCTTTCTCTTGTAAATGTCAGACTTACGTAAATGAGTTTTATTAGCTTCATAATATTGTTTATGGTATGACATGTTGTTTATGTATTCTTTTATTACAAAGCATTAAATAGATTTGTCAACAAGTTGTGGCAAAAGAATTATAATTTAATCTCTGTGAATTTTCTTATGCAGAGGAGGAAAAATTGGATGTTTTCCTCCTTGTTGATTGACACGTAGAAACTCCATGCCCTGCTCCAATGCCTGTCATCCTTACAAAAAAAAAAAAAAAAAAAAAAAAAAAAAAAAAAAAAAAAAAAAAGGGAAAACACACAGCAACAAAGAGAGGATTCTGTGTTTGTTGAATGAAAAATAAGAATTTTTTCATTCTATGTACTTCACATTAGTTTTTAAGATCATATGTATTTATTTAAAAGTTAAGAAAGTATATTAGTGATCTGAAATATTTTGAACTAAATCTAATTGCATTAGGTTATTTTTTGCAATAATTTTGTTAAGTAAAAGCAATTTTAAAATTTTTATTTGTAACATTGGTTTTTGTATAGTATTAATAATTCTGGAATTGACTTACATATCGTGTATTGCACCCTAAACATTTTTTTTAAAATAAATCAGTTTTAAAACAAATCACAGTTTTAAAAAAACTATGATACAAAGTAGCATAGAATCCCTTTCCAAATCATGGTAAGTGAGGGTGTTTTTAAAACTCTTTGTTTATACCCGTAAGGGAGAGAGATAAAGATTGATTGATAATATGCATGTGTAAGTATGCCTTATAACCAAATGTAGAAGTGTATGTGAGCTGTGGAGTATTCTTCCCCCAAATCTGTTAAAACATAACCTCAAATCTGGTTTTAAACCTGAAAGTGATTTTGAGAATTTATTATTATTATTATTTTAATACAATGGATTCTGCATTGGATGTTTCCAAAGGCATTAAATATTTTTGTAACTATTGTTAATGACCATTGATAAGCTGTTGGTGATTAAATTTTGGCTCTGTTGGCTTCAAGTTGTTTGTCATATACTAAGTTTAATAAAGAAAAGGTATCTGGGAAATTTGTGAATTTTCTAATGTTTTCTTGGCACGTAAAATCTTAGTGAGTTGAGTGTTGTGTATTTAGTGAATCATTTTACACCAGCTATAAAGACAGATGGATAGTGTGCAGTTTAAATATCTGTGCAAATGGGAGGACAGATGGGTGGTTTAAATGGTTTAAATGTCTCAATGAAAATGTGTGGAGATTGTCCTCTAAAGTTAGACCAAAAAATTTAGGGAATTAACTAGGAATAATAGTTAATGTAACAAAATAAAATTTTTAAATGGAGACAAAATATCAAATTCATTGAACTGATTAACCTTTTGAACTGACAGTAAAAAGTAACATCTTAGAACACAATACTCAAATTCACTTGCATGGTAACTACATGTGTTGTTTATTTGTTTATTTTTTATTGTATGTTAAGTTCTGGGGTACATGTGCAGAACATCCAGGTTTCTTACATAGATATGTATACACATGCCATAGTGGTTGGCTGCATCCATCACCCTGTCATGTACATTGGGTACTTCTCCTAATGCTATCCCTCCTTTTGCTCCTCATCCCTGACAGGCCTCAGTGTGTGATGTTCCCCTCCCTGTGTCCATGTGTTCTCATTGTTCAACACCCACTTATGAGTGAGAACATATGTTGTTTGGTTTTCTGTTCTTGTGTTAGTTTGCTGAGAATGATGGTTTCCAGCTTCATCCACGTCCCTGCAAAAGACATAAACTCATCTTTTTTTATGGCCGCATAGTATTCCATGGTGTATATTTGCCACATTTTCTTTATATTGATGGGCATTTGTGTTGGTTCCAAGTCTTTGCTATTGTGAATATGCTGCAATAAACATATGTGTGCATATGTCTTTATAATAGAATGATTTATAATTCTTTGGGTTTATACCCAGTATTGGGATTGCTGGGTTACATGGTATTTCTGGTTCTAGATCCTTGAGGAATTGCCATACTGTCTTCCAAAATGTTTCATATGAAATTTAAGATGGTTTTTCTCCAGTTCTGTGAAGAAAGTCAATGGTAGCTTGATGGGGATAGCATTGAATCTATAAATTACTTTGGGCTGTATGACCATTTTCATGATACTGATTTTTCGTAATCATGAGCATGGAATATTTTTCCATTTGTTTGTATCCTGTCTTATTTCCTTGAGTGGTGGTTTGTAGTTCTCCTTGAAGATGTCCTTCACATCCCTTTTTAGTTGTATTCCTAGGTATTTTATTCTCTTTGTAGCAATTGTGAATGGGAATTCACTCATGATTTGGCTCTGCTTGTCTGTTATTGGTGTATAGGAATACCTGTGATTTTTACACGTTGATTTTGTATCCTGAGACTTTGCTGAAGTTGCTTATTAGCTTAGGGAGATTTTGGCTCAGAAGATGGGGTCTTCTAAATACACAATCATGTTGTATGCAAACAGAGAAAATTTGACTTCTTCTTTTCCTATTTTAATACCGTTTATTTTTTTATCTTGCCTGATTGTCCTGGCCAGAACTTCCAATAGTATGTTGAATAGGATTGGTGAGAGAGGGCATCCTTATCTTGTACCAGTTTTCAAAGGGAATGCTTCCAGTTTTTGCCCATTCAGTATGATATTGACCATGGGTTTGTCATAAATAGCTCTTATTATTTTGAGATACATTTTATCAATACCTAGTTTATTCAGAGTTTTTAGCATAAAGGGCTGTTGGATTTTGTTGACGCCCTCTCTGCATCTGTTGAGATAATCATGTGTGTTTTGTCTTTCATTCTGTTTATATAAATGGATTACGTTTATTGATTTGTGCATGTTGAACCAGCCTTGCATCCCAGGGATGAAGCTGACTTGATCGTGATGGATAGCTTCTTGATGTGCTGTTGGATTCAATTTGCCAGTATTTTATTGAGGATTTTTGCATTGATATTCATTAGAGATATTGGCCTGAAATTTTCTTAAGTTGTGTCTCTGCCAGGCTTTGGTATCAGGATGATGTTGGCCTCATAAAATGAGTTAGGGAGGACTCCCTCTTTTCTTATGGTTTGGAATAGTTCAGAAGGAATGGTACCAGCTTCTCTTTGTACCTCTGGTAGAATTCAGCTGTGAAGCTGTGTGGTCCTGGACTTTTTTCGGGGGTGGTAGGCTATTAATTGCTTCCCCAATTTCATACCCTGTTATTGGTCTATTCAGGGATTCAGCTCTTCCTTGTTTAGTCTTGGGAGGGTATAAGTGTTCAGGAATTTATCCATTTCTTCTAGATTTTCTGATTTATTTGCATAAGGGTGTTTATAGTATTCTCTGATTATAGTTTGTGTTTCTGTGGGATTGGTGGTGATATCACCTTTATCATTTTCATTGCATTGATTTGATTTTTCACTCTTTTCTTCTTTATTAGCCTGGCTAGCGGTCTATTTTGTTGATCTTTTCAAAAAACCAGCTCCTAGATTTATTGATTTTTTTTTTTGAAGGGTTTTTCATGTCTCTGTTTCCTTCAGTTCTGCTCTGATCTTAGTTATTTCTTGTCTTCTGCTGGGTTTTGAATTTGTTTGTTCTTGCTTCTCTAGTTCTTTTAATTGTGACATTAGGATGTTGATTTTAGATCTTTCCTGCTTTCTCTTTAGGGCATTTAATGCTATAAATTTCCCTTTAGACACTGCTTTAAATGTATCTTAGAGATTTTGGTACGTTGTGTCTTCGTTTTCATTGGTCAAAGAATATCTTTATTTCTGCCTTCATTTAGTTATTTATCCAGTAGTCATTAGGAGCAGGATGTTCAGTTCCCATGCAGATGTGTGATTTTGAGTGAGTTTCTTAGTCCTGAGTTCTAATTTGATTGCACTGTGGTCTGAAATACTGTTTGTTATGATTTCCTTTCCTGTTCATTTGCTGAGGAGTGTTTTACTTCCAATTATGTGGTTGATTTTAGAATAGGTATGATGTGGTGCTGAGAAGAATGTGTATTCTGTCAATTTGGGGTGGAGAGTTCTGTAGATTTCTATTAGATTTGCTTGGTCCAGAGCTGAATTCAAGTCCTGGATATCCTTGTTAATTTTCTGTCTGGTTGATCTGTCTAATATTTACATTGAGGTGTTAAAGTCTCCCATGATTATTGTGTGGGAGTCTAAGTCTTTTTTGTGGGTTTCTAAGAACTTGTTTTATGAATCTGAGTGCTTCTTTATTGGGTGCATATATATTTAGGATAGTTAGCTCTTGTTACATTGATCCCTTTACCATTATGTAATGCCCTTCTTTGATGGTTTAAAGTCTGTTTCATCAGAGACTAGGATTGCAAACCCTGCTTTTTTTTTTTTTTCTTTCCATTTGCTTGGTAAATATTCCTCTATCCCTTTATTTTGAGCCTATGTGTGTCTTTGCATGTGAAATGTGTCTCCTGAATACAGCGCACTGATGGGGCTTGACTCTTCATCCAATTTGCCAGTCTGTGTCTCTTAATTAGGGCATTTAGCACACTAACACTTAATGTTAATATTATTAGGTGTGAATTTGATCCTGCCATTATGATGCTAGCTGGATATTTTGCCCCTTAGTTGATGTAGTTTCTTCCTGGCATCAGTGGTCTTTACAATTTGGTATTTTTTGCAGTGGCTGGGACCAGGTGTTCCTTTCCATGTTTAGTGCTTCCTTCAGGACCTCTTCTAAGGCAGACCTGGTGGTGACAAAATCTCTAAGCATTTGCTTGTCTGTAAAGGATTTTCTTTCTCTTTCACTTGAGAAGGTTAGTTTGGCTGGATATGAATTTCTGGGTTTTCTTTTCTTGAAGAATCTTGAATATTGACCCTCATTCTCTTCTGGCTTGTAGGGTTTCTGCCGAGAGATCTGCTGTGAGTCTGATGGACTTCCCTTTGTGGGTAACCTGACCTTTCTCTCTGGCTGCCCTTAGCATTTTTTCCTTTATTTCAACCTTGGTGAACCTGAAGATTATGTGTGTGGGGGTTGTTCTTCTCGAGTAGCATCTTTGTGATGGTCTTTGTGTTTCCTGAATTTGAATGCTGGCCTGTTTTGCTAGGTTGGGGAAGTTCTCCTGGGTTATATCCTAAAGAGTGTTTTCTAAGTTGGTTTCATTCTCCCCTTTACTTAGGTCCACTAATCAAACATAGGTTTGGTATTATCATGTAATTCCATTCTTTTCTTTTTACTCTTTTTTTTCTTTAATCTTGTCTTCTTGCTTTATTTCATTGAGTTGATCCTCAATCTCTGATATCCTTTCTTCCATTTGACCGATTCAGCTATTGAAATTTGTGTATGCGTCAAGAAGTTCTCATGCTGTCGTTTTCAGCTCCATCAGGTCGTTTATATTCTTCTCTAAACTGGTTATTCTCGTTAGCATTTCGTCTACCTTTTCTCAAGTTTCTTAGCTTCCTTGCATTGGGTTAGAACACGCTCCTTTAGCTTGGAGAAGTTTGTTATTATCCATCTTCTGAAGCATTCTTTTGTCAGTTCGTCAAACTCATTCTCCATCCAGTTTTTTTCCTTGCTGGTGAGGAGCTGTGATCCCTTGGAGGAGAAGAGGTGTTCTGGTTTTTGGAGTTTTCAGCCTTTTTGTGCTGGTTTCTTCCCATCTGCATGGATTTGTCTACCTTTGGTCTTTGAGGTTGGTGACGTTTGGATGGGGTCTCTGAGTGGATGTCCTTTTTGTTGATGTTGAGACTGTTTCTTTCTGTTTGTTAGTTTTCCTTCTACCAGTCAGGGTCCTCTGCTGCAGGTCTGCTGGATTTTGCTGGAGGTCCACTCCAGACCCTGCTTGCCTGGGAATCACCAGTGGAGGCTGTAGATCAGCAAAGATTGCTGCCTATTCCTTCCTCTGGTAGCTTCGTCCCAGAGGGGTACCCGCCAGATGCCAGCCAGAGTTCTCCTGTACAAGGTATCTTTCGGCCTGTACTGGAAGGTGTCTCCCAGTCAGGATAAACGGTTCAGGGATCCACTTGAGGAGGCAGTCTGTCCCTTATCAGAGCTTGAATGCTGTGTTGGGATATCCCCTACTCTCTTCAGAGCTGCCAGGCAGGGACATTAGGTCTGCTGAAGCTGTACCCACTAGGGCCTATTTTCCAAGGTGCTCTGTCCCAGGAAGGTGGGGGCTTTATTCATAAGTCTGTGATGGGCTACTGCCTTTTTTCAGAGATGCCCTGCCCAGCCAGGACATCTAGTGAGACAGTCTGCCTGCAGCTACTGAGCTGTGTTGGGCTCCACCCACTTCAAACTTACCGGCAGCGTTGCTTGCACTGTGAGGTTGAAACTACCTACCTTCTCAAACCTCAGCAATGTTAGAGCCTCAGCAGTGGTGGATGCCTCTTCTTCCATCGAGTTCAAATGTCCCAGGTGGAGCTCAGACTACTGTACTGGCTGCAAGAATTTCAAGCCCGTGGATCTTGGCTTGCTGTTTTCCATAGGGATGGGACCAGACTACTTGACTCCCTGGCTTCATTCCCTTTTTTAGGGGAGTGAATGGTTCTGTCTTGCTGGCTTTCCATGCACCACTGGGGCATAAACAAAAAAACTGCTGGGCCTAGCTCGGTTTCTGCCTAAACGGCCACCTAGTTGTGTGACAGAAACCAGGGTCCTGGTGGTTGTGTAGGTACCGGAGGGAATCTCATGGTCTGCAGGTTTTGAAGACTGTGGGAAAAGCAGAATATCTGGGCCAGAGTGCAGGGCTATTGAGATTCTTAACTAAGAATTCCCTCATGGCTTCCCTTGGCTGGGAGAGAGGGGGTTCCCTGGCCCCTTGCCCTTCCCTGGTGAGGTGATGCCCCACCCTGCTTCAGCCCACCCTCCTTGGGCTGTCCAACCAGTTCCAATGAGATGAACCAGGTACCTCAGTTGGAAATGTGGATATCACCCACCTTCTGCATAGATATCTCTGGGAGCTTAGCACTGGAGCTGTTCCTATTCGGCCATCTTGCCCGGGGACACTTAATTTATTATTATGAACATGTGGACTGTAGAAAGTGTCTTTTTTACTTGGAATTAATTTATCACGATAATTTTACATGACCTTTTGAACTCTTGTCAGAATTGATTTGTTCAATTTAAAGTAGTAAACAGAAACTTTAGCTAAAAAACGGTGAGTAAAAAACCAAATAGACCAAAAACCGAAAACCTTGACATGGGCCTCAGAAAGGACAGTACCAGGGCTGCTCTGGCAGCTTCTGTAGCAGGAGTTAGTGAACTTTTACCCTTATTCAGTAGTGAATATGACTTAGCTTCTAGCCAAAATATTGGTTCCCATATGGTCAGGTTACGTACCTTAGATCTTGGGTGTCAGCTTCATATAGGATCTTCCTCCTAACTTGTGTGGGTGGGGAGGAAAAAGGGGTGATCATTTTTAGATGGAAGGCTTTGGGGCTGGCCATAGATATGTCAGTTGCATTGACTTTTCTTTTTTGAGAGCCTCACTCTCTCCTACAGGCTGGAGTGCAATGGCTCGATATTGGTTCACTGCAACCTCTGCCTCTTAAAGTGATTCTTCTGCCTCAGTGTCTCCAGTAGCTGGGACCACAGGTATGCTCCACTACACCTGGCTAAATTTTTTGTATTTTTAGTAGGGACAGTGTTTCACTGTGTTGGCCAGGCTGGTCTTGAACTCCTGACCTCAAGTAACTTGTCTGCCTCAGCCTCCCAAAGTGTTGGGATTACATGTGAGCCACCACACCCAACCAATTGCATTGACTTTCGGGGACTTTTAATGAAACATATTTCTGTAAGAAGAATGCTAAGTAGTAATATTCATGGATAAAAAAGCAATTATTTTATAAAAAATCATTATAGTAACTAATCATGTGGGAGGATACATTCCTAAGAACATTAAGAATCATTCATGGTTAGTATTACTGAAGTCATTTTATTAATTGCTAAGTTAATAAAATTGTTCCAAGTGTCATGCAGAGTGAGATAAATCTCTAGGGATTATTTTTACTGGATTCTGAGAAACATTTAAAAAATTCATTTAAAATTCAAATAGATTAGACTTTCTGAAAAACCACAGGGCATACCTCATAGTAAGAATAATCATTTTATATTAAGGTTACATAAACATGTATATTATTATTTACTGGTTCATGACATAAAATGTATTATTTTGTGGGTTATGGTTAAAAAGTTTGAAAAAATGCTACTTTCGTGATTAAACAATTTTTTTTTTACCTGGGTGAGAACTGAATTAATGTGCTTGCTTCCCTCCTGCCACTCTAGTTTTAGAACATGTTTCTAGTGAGAACTGACAGGGGTTAGGAGAGATACTCAGGAGAAAATATTATTTTCTTATTGAGAAGTCCTTTATGTTATAAAGTGAAATAGATTATCTGGGCAACACTGTGTTAATAACTTGGACAGTTATTAATATCCTCATGTGCAAGAGCCAGTGAATGGGCTATGGGTACAGAATTAAACTCTTTGAAATAATTAATGTGTTGCTCCCTAGAAGTCAGTGGTGATTGTAGTATTTCTGAACACTAGAGTTTGTTGATAGTAGACATATACAAATCTGCCAGAAGGTTTGTTTCGGTTTGTACCATGTCGATGTAATTCCCGAGCATCAGAATTGGAGGGGTGATGAGAAACCAAGGGAATTCTGTTCTTCATTCTGTTGTTCTTCCTTGGAATGGTCTGAGGGTCTGAAATTGTCCCTCTTTGCAAAAACCCTCACCTTTTCTCTGCTCTTTGCTCTTGCGTACTGAGATTCTTAAGAAAGGAATGCTCAGATTATTGCTGAGCCTAAGCAGAATGGCAACAGAAGGGAGCCTGCCATCAGAAATTCTCAACTTAAGATCTGTTTCTGCGGAAAGGATTCATTTGGAGGACTTCTTTGGAAAAGGGCAGAAATTAGTAAATATCTTGAACAGTTTATTTTCTGAATCTAGATTGACAAGAAATATTTGTGTAATTTAGATCAAAAGTTTAAGATCTGCTTAAGATTTTCATTTATTTATATAGTCATTCACTTATACTGGCAATCTGTAAATGTTTTCTGAATGACTGGTAAGGGAACCATAAAATATTTTAACCAGTAACATTATCAATATTTCTCAGACTTCTTCCTCATGAAGTCTAAATTGCTCTGCTTGATTTTCAAGTCATTCAGCACCTAAAACTGTCCTACTTAAACAGACCTATTTCTTTAACTTCCACAAAAGTTACTGTCTTTAGACAAGCTTATCTAGTTGCTTGCCTATGTAACTTTATTCTTTCCACATATTCACTCAATATTCTAGTTTTAAGGCTCTATGTCAAGGACTGTTTTGCCAAATACTGAATTCCCAGTATTTAGCACAGTTCCTAGCAGTGTTCAGCTAATAATATTCATTGAATGAAAGGAAGGAGTGAAGGAAAAAATGGTGAGAGGAAGGAACTATTATCTGTTCTTACCTTTCCTATACTTTTTCAGACATGTCCCATATTTTAAGGTTTGTCTTCTCCACAAACCCTCCTCTGACTACCCTTGTCTTTGTTGATATCTCAAACACAGACCTCAAAATTTAATATTATTTACAAGCTTTCTTGGTTTCTTGGTTTTACAGTTTTATGTGCGCTGTTGTTTTAATTTGGTATAAGCCTCTTGAAGATGAAAAGGATCATGTATCTGTATTTTTTGTGTTTTGCTTTGACCTTTATTCACTGTTTACTTTCACCTTTATTCACCGTATCCTACATATCTCCTTCATGGCAGCCTTTGTAATAAGGATTGGCAAATCAACAGTACCTTGCATAAAGCTAAGCACATAGTATATGTCCAATAAAATTTTGTTATTTATAAAATGTGTGAAATAACATAAAACAGTAGTAATTCAGTTTGCATGTAGTAAAGATAATTTTTATACTTTTTTCTTTGCTAACTTTCTTCATTTTTTTTTCAGGGAAGGAAACTGAAAAGGCCAAGGAACGATATGACAAAGCCACAATGAAACTTCATATGTTGCACAATCAGTATGTATTGGCATTGAAAGGGGCACAGCTCCACCAGAATCAGTATTATGATATCACACTTCCCCTGCTTCTGGATTCCTTACAAAAGATGCAAGAAGAAATGATAAAAGCACTGTAAGATACATTTTCTTTTTATCATAAAATCCCTTCAGAAAATGATTTCAACATATTTTCTCTCTAGTTTAAGTGTTGCTTTGTAAATTTTATTTTTGACCCAGTCCAATGGGTATTTCAGAGCCTGATTATTCTTGATTTTCACTTTTGATGTCTCTTCAGTTTTTGCTTATCTCCTGAACCTTCTAGCTAGCTTCCAAAATGGTCCTTCTTTTGTATGTTTTTGTTTTGTTCCATTAGCTGGAAATTTAAATGAAAAAAAAAATTATTAGTTGACAAGTGTTAGGAAGTGAATATCTGCTTCTAGAGAGTTGGGTATTTAAATCTTGAACAACTGAAAAAGCTCAAGGTTTTTGAAGGTTTATTTGCCAGCTTCTTGTTCTTTTTTCTGTATAAGATTAAAATCAACATATGTTTATTAAAGTTTTACATAAGCAAAGCACACTACCTGATGCTTAGGGATATAGAGGTGAGCAAGCCACACTTCTCACCTTTCCTGATCTAACAATATACTTTAATTAGTAAATCAGATGTGCACATATTTTTCATATAGAGTGACACAAAATGACAGAAAAAAACAAGCTATCCTTTGGTAGACTTCATCTCCTTGCTTAGCTGTTTTAGTGCTTTCCAAATAACTAAATTCAATTTTCTTTCACTGAAAATTGTGTAGGGGAATTCTTCAGTGTTGGAGTTGCTGTGAACTATAAGTAGGGTTGAAGAACGGTGTAGTAATGAAAGAGAGTTAGAGAAGAAATAAGTGGTTATCTCTCAAGTCGAGATAAAGTTCACATATAAGTAGTGAACTATGAAAAAAGGAACTTGGGCCAGTTTAATGTATTGTAGTTAATTTATCTGTAATTACATATTACAGATATGTAATATTACAAAGCTCATGAGCTCTTAAGCTTAGTGTATTTTGAAATTTAGTGGTAATATGAAAAATTATTATGAGCATTTTTCAGGTTATGGTATAAGAGGAAGCCTGAATATTAAATAAGTTAACCCATTTATGCTGGAGGTTACACATTTTTTTGTGTGAAAATTTTTTGTGTGTGAAAACTCAGACCTTAGCAATAACCTTGAGCAGTAGGATCTAAATAACTCCCATAAGCTTAGCATTCCAATAATGGAACTTCAGGCATAAATGGGTTGATAGGTGCCAAAATAACTGTTAAAGGTAAAATGATAGTTCCTAAAACAAAATATTTTATTTATACACTACACTGCAGTTTGCAAAGCACTTTCATGTACATTTGCTCACTTATTCCTTACAATATCCTGTAGAATTAGGAAGTGCAGGTTATATCCAGGGTATATCTGTGACAGGCAAGTGAGAATGGACCCAGATCTGAAACTTGATGCTTGAGTCTTCTGACTAACCCTGGACTCTTTGTGAGAGGAATGTAGTGATTTAAAGAATGTTCCCTCAAAATTCCTATGTACCCAGAATCTCAGAATGTGACCTTATTTGAAAATAGGGTGTTTGCAGATGTATTTAGTCAAGAATCTCAAGATGAAATCATTCTGGATTTACAGTAGGTCCTAAATCCAATGACTGGAATCCTTATAAGAAGATGAGAGGAAGGACACAGAGAGACAGAGAAGGCCTTGTGAAGACACGGGCAAAGACTGGCATTGTTTTCTTCGAAGGGCTCCCTGGTGCCATGATAGATTTAGTAAAACTAGCTATCATTGTGTTACATTATTCCATTTACATACAAATATTTCAGATTAGGGATAGTATTTCTTGGGCTACTGACTTCCACAGCCTCTGAAATGAGAAGAACAAATTTGTCTTTGCTGCCTTCCAGAGTCTGCTTGACTGACTTTTACTTCTCCTTAGGTGAAGGTAAAGATAATTAGATAGTATATACTTGTGTGTAGGTAAGACGAAATTTTAGGTTATCCTCCGTATTCACATTAAGAAGATAAAGTGTTTTAAGTTAATTTTAATATGTAAACTTTTTAGTGTTGATAAAATAGTGAAATGTCTACTTAAATATTTGATTCATAAATTTACTTATCTCTGATGTATGTACTATTGATTTAGAAATATTTCCTTTCCTACTTTCATTTATTAATAAACATATTTTTAAACTGTTCACATGAATTTTCAATAATAGTATCTTCATCATCACTGGAATATCTTTTTGAGACATATAATAGTTTCCCACAGTATGTTATCTCTACTTTGTAACATTTTAGATTTAGAATTTTAAAAATTCAAGCATGATTATATCACCTCAGTTGAATCTCATGAAACAAATACCCATTCATATAATATTAGGAGTTTTTTTTATTTTTCCTTGTTTGTATTAAAGGCAAATGTTAATGACCTCTACATTACAACTATTTACTGTATTGCTTTAAAAGAGTTATTTGGATAGGCTCATTTATATTAACAATATTCAGTACTCTTATGAGATTATAATCCCAGAGATATTGACTAAATCTGTATTAAATTTTTCTGCCTCTTCTTTTCTTTAAATTGTGTCTTTCAGGAGATTTCTCTAATTATTTGAAACTAGCATTGCCTGAAGCAGTTTAAATCTCATTTTTTTCCCCAAATGATATTTTCCTATTTAAAGTAAAGTAATTGAGAGAATACTTCACAATAAAGGAGCTTTTGTAAGGATCCTTTTTTATAAGTAATGATTGTGGAAAGAAAAACAAACCATGCTTTATATTTATTTCAGCATATGCAGGATAAGCTTGTCTGTTGTCTACACTTGCTGTTGAGGCCACTACTAACCAATGGCATATTTTTACAATATAGCATTTTTAAGTAGGAATCTGATCTTTGCAACAAATAGTTTTTTCTCTTTTGCATTTATTAGACCAGGCTAATAACTTTGATGGCATTTTTGCTACTGGCTGGAGGTCAAATGAAGAAATTTAGATGTCATTCAAGGTATAGAACCGATTAAACTAAGTATACAAAAAAGAGCAGAGTCCCTGAGGATCAGGGAAGAACCAGACAGTAGAGCATGAGAGGAAGTGGCTGACACTGGAAAGGAACATTAAAGAGTCAGGAGTTGATCAGAGTTCCGTGTTATACAACCCAAAATTTATATGAGAATATTTAGACATAGAAAGTTATCAACTCTGGCCCTACATTTTGGACCTATCAAATACATGCTTGAAAAGGTAATGCCTTATTCTAGATCATTTGTAATTATTATATCAAATATAAATTGCTAATCTGTACATTTACATAATCCTTCCACTTTACTTCCAGATATGAAATAAGGTGGTACAGGAAACTACCATCTGTAAATTTTGTATTACGTTTCTTATGCTTATTGTTCTCAATCCTTTTTGAGATGGCATTTCTCTTGATAAAACTTTAAAATGCTGTAAAATTTTATTTTTGTTTTCAGGAAAGGTATATTTGATGAATACAGCCAGATAACTAGTCTTGTCACAGAGGAAATAGTGAATGTCCATAAAGAAATTCAAATGTCGGTTGAACAGATAGATCCTAGTACAGAATATAATAATTTCATAGATGTTCACAGGTATGACATTTTTATTCCTCTTTAAGGATTTGTGACAGTTTTGTTTTCATTCATATAATAGTTAACCACAAATAAAAATAAGAAATATTTAAGGTCATATCAAGACATAGAATATTTCAGTTTAATTTGTCTACTTTTAATTTAAAAAGTTTTTTTTTGTCAATGATGACTATATAATGTATAAATAGTTTCTGGTATGTAAAAATTTCTTAGTTGTTACTCCATATTTAATCCATGCTTAAATCCATAAATCCATATTTAATCCATGAAATTATATTTTCTTCCTAATGCTTATATTATAAGTATTATATACTTTATATGTATATTAAACTTTATGATGCACCAGATACTCTTCCATGGCATTTTATTATATACTTATTACAGTTGTGACTGGAATAAAGCAGGTTAATACCTGAATTCTACTAATAAGGAAACTTAAGTCTCGAGTTACACAACCTTGAAACCCAGGATTTAGTTTGATTTATAGTATTTGTGCTTACTTTGTTAACATAATTTGGATAAAGACAAATATTCTGCCTTCAGTATATACTAAGATATATTATGATACTGTATTTATAATGATCAAAATTATTTGGCATGCTTTGATAGAACAACAGCTGCTAAAGAACAAGAACTAGAGTTTGATACTTCTTTATTGGAAGAAAATGAAAATCTTCAGGCAAATGAGATCATGTGGAATAATTTAACAGCAGAGAGTTTGCAAGGAATGTAAGTATTTATAAAATATGAACAGTTTAAATACTAGTATTATTGCTTTATAGTTGTACTTTATCAGATTTAAAATTTCAATTATTTTTACAAGTAAAAGTTAATGTTTGGAGTTAGAGTGACATGTTTTGAGAAATATGTTAATTTTACTCATTTTCATTACTACTTTTCGTAATTCTGAAGATGAAAGTTTTCTGTGATGTTACAATTGTTGTTAATATTTGACATTACAGTAATGCTTCATGCTTTTCAAAATTTATGTATATTTTTAAATCTCATTTCATCTTCACAATTTATTTGAAGAACTATTTTGGAAATTAGGTTATTTGCTGTTAGAGATAAGTGAGTTATTGTTGTCGGAGCATTTAGCACAAAAAATTGACTTTTAATTGAATTATTTTCTCTTGATGCAGGGATGTCTAGGCTATCAAATCAATTCTTTCTTCACTTTATTGTTTTTTTGCATAAAATATTAAAGGAATTTTGAGAAGTCTCAATGTGTTTTTAGTTTTTTTTCAAGCATTAAAGGCAATTAGTAATACATTTTTGAATTTAGAAAACATAAACATTCTAAAACATTTGAATTTAGAAAACATAACATGTACTTCTAAATATTTAACCTGTCTCCTGATTTTGTTTGAGAGAAACACAAGGAAATATATTTATTAACAAACATTGCTTGTGTTTATCTTTGTGACAGAACCACAGCTATAAATGATTATGCACTCATTGCTCTTCAATATTACACATGTTATATCATATCACCTGTTAGAATTTTACCTTAAATGACTTAGCCAAATGTCCTGATATAATTGAACAGTTTCCTTTCTATTGTTCAGTAACATTGTAGTGGTACAGGTAATTAGCTAAGGTAGGAAACTTGGACTGGCTCTTGGAAAGGGGTTTGGAATCTTTTTTTTTGTTTCATTTTATTTCATTTTACTTTTGAGATGAGGTCTGTCTCTGTTGCCCAGGCTGGAGTACAGTGGCACTATCTCTACCCACTGTAACCTCTGCCTCCCAGTTCAAGTGATTCCTGGGCCTCAGCTTCCCAAGTAGCTGGGATTACAGGCATGTGCCACCATGCTTGGCTAATTTTTGTATTTTTTGTAGTGATGGGGTTTTGCCCTGTTGGTCAGGCTGATCTCAAATTCCTGACTTCAAGTGATCCACTCGCCTCAGCCTCCCGAACTGCTGGGCCTACAGCTGTGAGCCACCATGCCCAGTCAGGTGTTTAGACTCTTTAAAGCTGGCTAGATAGGACTGAAGAAACTAACAAATGTTTGTCCACAAATCACATGTACAAGATGAAGGCTTAATAATTATGGTATACTGATTATTAACTACCGATGAGAGCAATGGAGATGTGGGAGTACCCTGCATTAGAGTTTTTTTTCTAGCAGCCTTATTGGGATTTTTGAAGCTGTTCGTAAGTTTTTCATGTCCTACATAGGGGTCTCACTTTCACTAGGTTTCTGACCATTGATATTTACAATGTCAGCTATCTCTAAACCAGTAGTCCTTGTCTGGGATGACTTTATACTCCAAAGGACATTTGACAGTATCTGGAGACATTAGCTATAGTTACTGCTGAACATCCTCTAGTGTATAGGGCAGCCTCCCCAAACAAAGAATTGTCTGGTGAAAATATCAGTACTGTAGTGTTGAGGTTGAGAGACTCTGCTCTAAACAATAGAGTTGAATGTATGGTACAAAATGGATAGCAGACTGTCTCAGTTCTTGTGCAGTGAGACATTTCATTTCTCAGTTCGTGTGCTGCTGATGAAGGAATGTGGTATAGATTACTCCTGGATTTTTTTGTTATCATGATATTGCTCCTAAATAACTTACTAATTTATTCATCCAGTATATTTTCTGTATATCTAAGGTTGTAAGAGTTAATATCTTCAAGGAGTTTACATTGAAATTGATTAATGTGTTTTAATAAACACCAAAAAGAATGAGTATATATATATTGGAATATAATGTAGTAAAATTAAAAATAGCTACCTGTTATAAGCTAATGTAAAATCAGAGAATTTGTGACTAAAGGAGCATTTGTTTTATAGCTTTCTGTGGTCTAATGAGAGAAAAATTAGTTGTGGTCATAAATCATTGTTTCTTAATTACAGTGATGAAGCAATAAACAAAATGCAATAAATTAAAGATAATAAATCTTTGATAATGTTATAGAAGGTTTAATTGCTCACATTTTACTGCGATAAAACTTTAGCCACATCTCACTGAATGGTGCCTATATTCAGGATATGAGTTTAATATTACGGTTTCTTCAAGAATTTTATTCCCAGAGAGTTCTTCAGTATCTCTGTTGGCGCTTTCAAATAAACATAAGGTAATACTATTAAAACTGTATGTATTTTTTGAATATAATTTAAGACTTAGGAAAAATCTTTCTTTTTTAGACATATTAGTACTTTAAAGTTAAACATACTTTCTTTCCTGAAGGCATTAATATTGTAAATTTAGTTGTAGATTGTGTTGTAATATTATTTTCATAGTGAAAGAAACAAATGAACAGTTAGTTCCTGGAAAAAGAAATGCAGATTACCAATAATACTTGGAAAAGATATTCTTCATTGACAATTAAATATAAATTAAAAAGAAGTAGGCTATTTCACTTACCAGATTAGCAAAGATAAAATAATTGGATAATACCCAGTGTTGTGTAAAGTACAGATAGATAACCCCTCTTATAAAGTGTTGCTAAATATGTAAGTTGTTATAACATTTTTGGAGTATAACTTGGCAAATTATGTTTGTGAACCTGGACAGATTACTTAATCCTTCTGTAATGGAAATCTAACAATATGACATGTGCATGATAAAGTTACTACCTTTACCCATCTGAATATGTACCACAAAGCACTTTATCGTAATCTCATTATTTATCTACCAACCAGATTTATGAAGGTCTAAATACGTAAGAGAGTTAAACTGAGTTATGTGTAGGATTATCTCCTATTTATAGAAAAGTTTTGGATGGTATCTTACCATCTGGTCCAAGGGTATTTCTTAGCTTCAGATAACTTCTAGTACTGGACACTCAAGGATGTGTACTTCGCATCACACATGCTTTTAGGCTACACTATTTTCAGGCTTAAATCTGAAGTTGCTTTCTTTTTATCTATTATCTATAATATAATCTCTCTCCTTCCCTACCAACACCTATCTTCCATCTGCCTCTTTTTTTGCATCTACTTTTCGAAATGCTGAAAGGGTTTTTGTGCTTAATTTATTTTTAATCATCTGTTGATTAAAATTATATGTGCAAATATTTCTTCTCATCTAGTTACTATTTAATTGACTAATTTGGGACTCAGTAATTTTAGTTTATCAAATTACTTGAAAAACTAAAGTCTACACAATTTTGAACATTAGAAGAATATATTTAAGTATCTGCTGTGTGCTTTTTGTCATTGAATGATTTGGGATTCAGTAATTTTAGTTCATCAAATTACTTGAAAAAATAAAGTCTATACAATTTTGAACATTAGAAGAATATATTTAAGTGTCATTGTGTGCTTTTTGTCATTATGGATAGATGAGTCATCTAATTGTGACCTATTGCAAACTTAAATGGAGTTTTGAATCAACACATCAGTAAGTATGACAAATTAGAGATAGCAGGCTATTCCAAAATAGTATAAGCATTAACTAGTCTGCAAATGAAGGAATTTTGATTAATGTTTATACAATGGTAAAGAATTAATATCCTATTTGGTTATTTTGTTGACTCTGTTTTCTGGTTTCAAATGTGGTCTCTATTATAAGTTGTTACTACCTATCAGTAGGAGATATATTTGAATACCATGATTGTGTAAAATGTATAGTCTTGTATTCTAAACCATAATCTAGCCTCAGGCCTTATGTTTTCCAGTACATTTCTCAAAATTTAAAATCAGAACATGCTTAGCTTTTATAGTAGAATATAAATAGGATCTCTCAATTGAAGAATGGTAATTCTTTATGTGGAAAAGTGATTCTCTTGGATCTTGTAGGGCATGAGTCAGCAAACTCTAGCCCAGGAGGCAAAACCAGCTAGCTGTCTATTTTTTGTGCAGCCCACAAGCTAAGAATGCTGTTTGTATTTTAAATGGTTGGAAAACAATCAAAGGAAGGATACGTTACATGATGTTTAACTATCAGAGTACATAAATAAAGTTTTGTTGGGACACAGTCATGCTCATTCATTTACCTGCTGTCTGTGAGTGATTTCCTGCTACAGTGGCAGAACCAAGAAGTTGTGCCAAAGACCATATGTGTTACACTCATCACTTCACATTGCTGCTTGGCAATATACAAATCATAGTGACACAGTTATAACTCAACAGCATTTCGAGTACCACACGTATCAGTGTACTTTGGCATTTTATTTTTATTATCAGTTCATGCCTATAGTATCAAAAGAAGAAAAAATGGATTTCAAATGTGGCACTTTTAAGGCACAGCAGAGTGTGGATTATTTTGTTATTGAATTAGGTAAAAAAACACTGTGATTATTATGCAGTTGCACCATGCCTGTTAAGCACTGAATATTCTTAATTAAAATTTTATGCTTGTGGATTGATGTTGGTATTTGTCGGTACCAGTCTGTGTGAAAATGACATTTACAAATATGAAAGACATAAAATCTTATTAAATATCTGCATTAGCAGGTGAACATTTACAGTTGATTTTGATTATAAACACTAACTTTGAACTGCAGTGATGGGAAGTATTATGGCCATCAAAAGATTTTCATTCTTCTCATTAGGAGACTGGCATTATAATAACATGTACCCGGTTATTACTATATTTTGAATTTGCCAGCAAAACATTTATGAATTTTTTTTGTCTTTTGTAATATAAATACCTATATACTATGCTTGCTTTTGCCTCTTGGTGGCAAAGTCTAAAATATTTACTCTCTGTGCTTTTGTGAGAAAATGATTACTGACTCCTGTTGTAGAAGATGATACCAGTTTAACTCATCCAACTATCTGAATCAATCTTGTATTTTATGGGGTGTCAAATACTCCACTACTCACTCCTTCAACTCTTACATAGAACCTTGGTTTTACCAAATCTGTTCTTATTTATACTATTAGTTCAAGGTTGGTCTCTGGTTGAACATATACAGTATTAGAATTTTCTCAGGGTGTGTTAGGGGAATACTTTTGGAGTGAGTTGGAAAGATTTGGAAAAATATAAATTGTTGAAGTTAGGCGACATGTTGGAAGGACCATTTGATTAAAGGAAACAAAGTTGTGTGGAAGAAAGCAGATGGATTTGTTGGATTGGAGGTGGATTAAGTGGGTATTAGGAGGTGACTATATTTAACATAAACTCGTAACTTGCTTATAGAAGCCATCTTCTGTTTACTCTTGAGCAAAGCTCATAAAGATTTGTGTCACAGTGTAGAATGTCATACATAAAATCCTATGCTCTTGCAATTATACTTTAACAGAGATGGCAAGAAACAGTTTGTTTTCAATATATATTGCAGCAATAGAGAAAAAGAGTTGTCAGAAAAGTTACTTCAGGCAACCGTAAAGTCCATCTGTGTTTTAAATTAACCCAAATATCACACTTAAAGTTACAGCCTTGCAAATTTAACGTAAGAAATAAAAGTTAAGATGATTTGTCAAGTCATAATTTTTTGGGAAATTGAAAGTTTGGTCCCTTTAAGAGTGTTTTAAGATTTAGATCATGACATCACATGATTATGATATAAAAAGTGTTGGATAAGTATTGGAAACTTTTTATTATCCACAATAAAGATTTTTGGCCTTTGTGTCTTTTTTTTTTTTCCTCTTTGAGATGGAATCTTGCTCTGTTGCCCAGGCTGGTGTGCAGTAACACAATCTTGGCTCACTGCAACCTGCACCTCCCAGTTTCAAGTGACTTTTCTATCCTCAGGTTTATGAGTAGCTGGGACTGTAGGTGTGCACCACCATGCTTGGCTAATTTTTTGTATTTTTAGTAGAGCTGGGGTTTCACCATGTTGGCCAGGCTAGTCTTGAATGACATTAAGTGATCCACCCGCTGCAGCCTCCCAGAGTGCTGGGATTACAGCATGAGCCAGCATGCCTGGCTGCCTTTGTATCTTTTAATACATTTAAATCTTTAAAAATTACCTAACTAATGCATGCAGATGGTAAAATCTGTAAAATCTTACAAAAGAGTATACAATAAAAATCCAAATTTTCCTTTCTTCTTTTTGTTGACCACCATTACTGTCTTCCAGACTGAGCTCATGAAAAAAGTGTATGTAGTTTTCCAGCATGTACATACAAGCATACATATGTGTATCAGTTGTTTTCTTCTGTGTTAGCAAGTTATTTTATACAAATTCCTTTACATCATCCTCTTTTTTTTTTTAACGTGTATTAATTCTTCTTAATGTGTACAGTGTTTTACTACTTGTATATAACATAATTTCTTTAATTTTGTTATTTATTGACAGGCATTTAGTTATTTCTAGTTTTTTCCATTGCCAGAGTTAGAGCTAGGTTTTGTTGGACTCTAAGCTTATGAAATTGGAGTGAGGGGAACATCTTTAAGAAAATCTATACAAACTTACAAATGCAAAGTTAAATATAGAGTCTTGGAAGGGGTGATGCAAGTGAGGCACCTGAGAATTAAGCATCATTAGCATAATGATACATTTACCTTTGTTTATTGTGATTATACAATAAACATTCTTGTATTTATATCTTTGTATACTCGTTGAAGCATATATATAGGATGAATTCTAGGATGTGTAATTATTAAGACAGGATATTAGGTGTTAAGGGTGTGGATTCAGGTTTTAAGCTGTCTGGGCTCTATTATTAGCTTTTCCCACTTATCAGCTCTGTGACCTTGGACAGGAAGCTTTACCTCTCTGCCTCAGTTTTCCTATGTAAATGAAGACAATAAGGGTGTTGTAAGAATTACATAAATTTAAGTGCTTATTTATAAAGTACTTAAAACTGTGCTTGGTACTCAATAAATATTAAGTATTATGTCATTTTATGAACTTTTTCCAGGCAGGGTCATTTTAATGACTTTGCTTTTTTATTATACTTTAGTTCTGGGTACATGTGCAGAATGTGCAGGTTTGTTTCATAGGTATACATGTGCCATGTGGTTGGCTGCATCCTTCACCCTGTCATCTACATTAGGTATTTCTCCTAATGCTGTCTCTCCCCTAGCCCCTCAACCCCCAACAGGCCTTGATGTTTGATGTTCCCCTCCCTGTGTCCATGTGTTTTCATTGTTGAACTCTCACTTACAAGTGAGAAGATGCCATGTTTGGTTTTCTGTTCTTGTGTTAGTTTGCTGAGAATGATGGTTTCCAGTTTCATTCATGTCCCAGAAAATGACATTAACTCATCCTTTTTAATGGCTGCATAGTATTCCATTGTATATATGTGCCACATTTTCTTTATCCAGTGTATTATTGGTGGGTATTTGTTTTGGTTCCAAATCTTTGCTATTGTGAACAGTGCTGCAATAAACATATGTGTGCATGCGTCTTTATAACGGAATGATTTATAATTCTTTGGGCATATACCCAGTAATGGGATTGCTGGGTAAAATGGAATTTCTATTTCTAGATCCTCGAGGAATTGGCACACTGTCTTCCATAATGGTTGAACTAATTTACACTCCCACCAACAGTGTAAAAGTGTTCTTATTTCTCCACATCCTCTCCAGCCTCTATTGTCTCCTGATTTTTTAATGATGGTCATTCTAACTGGCATGAGGTGGTATCTCAATGTGGTTTTGATTTGTGTTTCTCTAATGACCAGTGATGATGAGAGCTTTTTTTTCATGTGTTTTTTGGCTGCATAAATGTTTCCTTTTGAGGAGTGTCTGTTTATAACCTTTGCCTACTTTCTGATTTTTTTTTTTTGTAAATTTGTATAAGTTCTTTGTAGATACTGTTATCCCTTTGTCAGATGGGTAGATTGCAAAAATTTTTGCCCATTCTGTTGGTTGCCGGTTCACTCTAATGATTGTCTCTTTTGCTGTGGAGAAGCTCTTAAGTTTAATTAGATCCCATTTTTCAATTTTGGCTTTTGTTGCCATTGCTTTTGGTGTTTTAATAATGAAGTCCTTGCCCATGCCTATGTCCTGAATGGTTTTGCCTCAGTTTTCTTCTAGGGTTTTTATGTTTTTGGGTCTTACATTTGAAATTTTAGTCCATCTCGAATTAATTTATGTATAAGGTATAAGGAAGGGATGCAGCTTCAGCTTTCTGCATATAGCTAGCCAGTTTTCCCAACACCATTTATTAAATAGGGAATCCTTTTCCCATTGCTTGTTTTTGTCAGGTTTGTCAAAGATCAGATGATTTTGGATGTGTGGCATTGTCTCTGTTCTGTTCCATTGATCTATATCTCTGTTTTGGTGCCAGTACCATGCTATCACTTTTAACTGCTTTGTATTGTAATATTACAATAATTAATTAAAAAATGTAAAGAATAACCTATTTGAACTATTAGTATATTTTATTTTAGTTTAGTTCCGGATACATGTGCAGTATGTGCAGGTTTGTTATATAGGTAAATGTGTGCCATGATGGCTTGCTGCACTTATCGACCCCTCACCCGGGTATTAAGTCTTCCATGCATTAGTTATGTATCCTGATGCTCTTCCTCACCCCATTGCTCTCCCCCTCGAGACCCCAGTGTGTTGTTCCCCTCCCTGTATCTATGTGTTCTCATTTAAACTGTTAATGTAATAACATGATAGTAAACATTGTACTTTGAAATTTGTGGACTATTCTTACATGTATTATGTTATCTATACATGAACTATAATTACTCTAATGTTTTTCTCTTAATTCACACAGTACAGGTTTTTTGTTTTTGTTTTTTTAAAGGGGATAATGGTAAGAAAGGGGAAATACTTTCCCCATATATGTATATATTTATCTCTCTCTTTTTGAGACAAGTGTGTGTGTGTGTGTGTGTGTGTGTGTGTGTGGGTATATATATATATATATATATATTTATTTATTTGAGACAAAGTCTTACTCTGTTGCCCAGGCTAGAGTGCCGTGGCACAATCGCAGCTCACTGCAACTTCCACTTCTCAGGTTAAAGCGATTCTCCTGCCTCAGCCTCTTGAGTAGCTGGGATTACAGTTGCCTGCCACCACGCTTGGCTAATGTTTGTATTTTTAGTAGGGATGAATTTTCACCATGTTGGCCAAGCTGGTCTCGAGCCCCTGACCTCAAGTGATCCACCCCACGCAACCTCGCAAAGCGCTGGGGTGGCAGGTGTGAGCCACTGCTCTTGGCTTCCCCTTACACTTTTATTTTTCTAAATCATTTGTCTTTTCTTCTTTGATATCTGTCTAGTAAAATGTAAGCTTCCTGAGGGCAAACTTGCTTATTATTATATCCCTACTGTCTAACAGAGCGTCTGACAGAAGGAATGTGCTAAATAAACACTTGTTTAAGTGAATGATTGAAGGTGTAAGAAGAGAGGTGAATGGAAAACTAACCAGGAAGAGAAGAAGAGAATGAGGAAATGTGCAGAGAAAAGAAGCAAAGGATAAAACAAGAAAGTGATAAGGAGAAGAAACACTTTTTATTAAATTCAGCTTTGATGTAGCATGCTCAAGGCAGTGATAAGAAGCTGGTTGTTTTTTCTGTTCCCACCAGACTTGGGTTTCAAAAGTGGTTGGGACAGATTCTGAGGTAGGGCTCTGTGTTCTAAACTTTCATTTGGATTAAATGAGATTATATGTAAGGCAGAGTTTAATAAACAGGAAAGCATTATGTGTTATTTACTTACTTATTTTTAATTAATTAATAAGAAAGTTGGAGCCAGTGGTTGAAATGTAGCTTTCTTGAGAATGATCTTGAATCTTAATACAGTAATGTTTTCTTTATCTGATAGTCAGAATATGAACTATTCCACGTAAGTGAATTCTGTCAATAACTGAAACCTGTATCTCCATGGTATTAATAAACATAATTTTACTAGGTCTGATACAAATCTTTTATGAATATGTATACATATGATTAAAGAAAAATATGAAATCCGACCTTTCCCTGATGACTCTGGATCATTATTATAAGTATTATTGCTTTTATTTTGCTTTAGTATTGAATGCCCTCAGAGGCTTACTGAAATTTATTATGTTGTTTCAGTCTAAACAGAATGGGAAAAAATTTTCGTAGTCTACCCATCTGACAAAGGGGTAATATCCAGAATCTACAGAGAACCAAAGTTGATTTACAAGGAAAAAACAAACCCAATCAAAATTGGGTGAATGATATGTATAGACACTTTTCAAAAGAAGACACATATGAGGCCAACAAAAATATGAAAAAAATGCTCATCATCACTGGTCATTAGAGAAATGAAAATCAAAACCATATTGAGATACCATCTCATGCCAGTTATAATGGCGATCATTAAAAAATCTGGAGACAAAAACAGATGCTGGAGAGGATGTGGAGAAATAGGAACACTTTTACACTGTTGGTGGGAGTGTAAATTAGTTCAACCATTGTGGAAAATGAACTAATCTTGATTGCTATATTTAGAATTTTCTGATTATGTGTGATAGGTTTTCTGCTTTTCTTATCTGTATTATCTATTATTTAATGATTCTAAAAAATCTGTTCTTGTTATAAGAGATTCAAACAATATTGATATATAGATAGTAAACTATGAAAACTTCTTTGGCCTTAAATCACCCCCCCGCTCCAATTCCACACCTCTCAGAGTATTGATAAAGCTTTGGTTTGTAGTCATCTGTTTCTTATCCTATGCACTCACATATAAACACATACCACATAAATATATACATATTAGTCTGCTTGGATTGTAGATTAATCCATTTTCATGCTGCTAATAAATACTTCTGAGCCTGGGAAGAAAAAGAGGTTTAATGGACTTACAGTTCCACATATTTGGGGAGGCCTCACAATCACAGTGGAAGGCAAGGAGGAGCAAGTCATGTTTACATGGATGGCAGCAGGCAAAGAGAGAGAGTTGTACAGGAGAACTTTCATTTTAAAACCGTCAGATCTCTTTAGACTTATTCACTGTTGTGAGAAGAGCATGAAAAAGACCTGCCCCCATGATTCAATTACCTCCCACTGGGTTCCTCTCACAACACATGGGAATTGTGGGAGTTACAATTCAAGATGAAATTTGGGTGGGGACACAGCTAAACCATATCAGACTGTCATACAAATTATCATAGGCTGGATGGCTGAAACAGCAGAAATTTATTTCTCATAGATATGGATGCTGGGAAGTCCAGGATCAAGATGCCACCTGAGTTGGCTACTGGTGAGGGCTGTTTTCATAACTTGTAGATAGGTAATTCTTGCGGTATGCTCAGATGATTTCTTCTTTGTGTATTTGAGGAATAAGAGAGAGAAGAAATAGTGAGTTCCATGCTGTTTCTCCTTATAAGGGCTCTAATCCCATGCTGAGGACCCCACCCTCATGACTTCATCAAATCCTATTTACCTCACAGAGGCTTCATCTCCAAATACCGTTATATTGGGGGTTAGGGCCCCAACAGATGAATTTTGGGGTCCCCATTCAGTTCACACAACATGCATGTATCTGTGCTTTAATATAATTAGAGCAATGCTATATGCATTCTGCTATATCTTGTCTTTTAATTTAAAATTATGTCTTAGAAAAATCTTATATATGTGTACCTAATTCTTTCCTAGTAGCTGTATGCTATACTAGGGCATTTAAATCTTATGTATTTTTTTGTTTTATAATAAATATTGCAGCAAATATTTTTGTATGAACAGACTTTGTTCATATTGTACAAGTGTTTTGAAAGACAGATTTTTAGATGGTCAAAGAATTTTCTAATTTAAAATTTGAGAGACAGTTCCAAGATGATCCCAGAAAAATTTATGCTAATATTTTCACATCAGTGGTATATAATTGTTTCCATTTTAAAAAATAATATTGCTAATACTGGATATTACAAGTATTTTTCGTGCCTGTCAATTTTAGTAGGTGAAAAATAACATATATCCAGTCAAGTTGTAATAATGTCATATGCTTATTATTTAATTTTGTCTTGATGAACTTCCTTTTTTTTTTTGTTCATTTTCCTGTTAGTTTGTCTTTTTTCTAAGAGTTTTTCTGCATGAAAGGGGCTTTTCCTGGCCATTTGCACTGCATGTATTTCTTCAGTATGAATTTTATTTTTGACTTTATGATCTAAGTTCAAATAAATTTACATTATTATAGAGTTAGATTATTTAATATTTTCTTTTTTATCTTTGGGTTTTATGTCTTGCTTTGAAAGGCTGAAGATAACAATTTTAAAGTGATATGATAGCCATGTATGTTTTTGTGGTAGAAATATTTCCATTATGGACTCAATGCATTTTATCCAAACATAAATTATCTGGTTTATTTTTATCGAAAGATAAATTATCTGGTGTGTATTAATTTATGTAATAAATTGTCTTCAAATCTATACAGAAAATACCCCTAAAGCATTATTACAATATGTGAAAATAGAAAGAGCTTACCATGAATTTAAAATTTCAAATAACTGAGTCTCACTTTCATTTCTTTAAATAGTATGTATCTTACAAGATTGTTGTGAAGAGTAAATGAGATAACATCTGCAAATAATACTACTTAACCATTTACTCAATGTCTACCAAAGTTCTCTTTTCTTTACCTACTTCTCTTGTTCTTTTTGGTGAAATAAAACTCTAGACCAGTATTACTTGAGTACTTACTGTGATTATTGAAATATTCTTTATCTACTATGAATAAGGTAGCCAGTAGCTGCATTTCTGTTTAGCACTTGAAATGTGGCTAATGCAACCAAGAAACTGAAATTTTACTTTAGTTTAAATCAAATTGTATGTGGCTACAGTTTTGGACATTGCAACATAAGATGCATTAATACTTTTTTGATATGTATAAAGTTAATGTAATTAACGTGTTGATTGCTATTGAGGATACTGTTTATTCTAGGTTGAAAACGTTAGCAGAAGAACTTATGCAGACACAGCAGATGCTTTTAAACAAGGAGGAGGCAGTTTTGGAGTTAGAGAAAAGAATTGAAGAATCTTCTGAGACTTGTGAGAAGAAGTCTGAGTGAGTAAAAGAGACACAATTTGAAGGAAGAATGTTTAATTGTAATTTTACAAAAATACTTCAGTCACATGGCATTGTGGACATAATATTTCTAGAAACAGAAACTTTCATTTTAAATATAAAGCTTTGTATAGTTAATTTCTAGGATTCTAGAAAAATGATTCTGTGGTTTTAAAAAATGTAGAGTTTTTGGGAAGAATAATTATGTGTTTTTGTAAATACAGCATACAGGTCATATGTCTTAATGTTTTAACAGTTTGAACTATCTTTCAAAAATTCATTGTTAAAAGCTGTCTTTACTTCTCCACATCCATTTTCACCAGACCCATTGTGAATTTCCCGGTTAAGAAAGTGGCAGACCAATATTACCTATAAATTGGCTCTACTGTGTTAGAAGGGAACAAACAGACTGATTAGAAAACAGATAAAAACCACTCAGGGATTAGCTGTGCTCTTTTGTCTTGCTTATTTCTGAATTTGAAAATATCTTCCTAGGTCCACAGACTTTACTTGTGTTGGTATACTCTTCTTTTACTGACTTCATTATGCTTTCTACTGCTTAAAAATTTAAATTTTAATCTAAAATTCAAGTTTCTAATCTGCCTTTATTAATTGCGTCTACAACTGTGGTTGCTGGTGTGGTTTTTCTAATCCTGGCTAGACTATAGATTTCTTGCTATTATACTCCCACCTACTCTTAAAAGACTCTCAAGGAATTTGTGATATATAGGTTTTCTCTGGTTTATACCTGTGCTTACTTTCTGTACAACTTTTCATATATTTTCCACTTATTTCATATCTCTGATTACATATCTCCCTCATCATAGTCAGCAGATGGACATCCACATCCCAGAAAAAAATTAGAAACATTTAGTGATATTTTTCTTCTTTTCTGAGATTAGAGCTCCAGACCCACCAAATTTGTGCTTGTTCTCCTTCCTTACTTCAATAGAGGAACTGTTCTTTGTCCTAAGCCTGTTTCTTATGCTGTTTATTTTTTATTTTATCATCTCTATTTTCTCAGATTTTATATAATTTATATATTATGTTCACCTTTCCTTCCCAACTGGGTCCTTGTGTTCACTTTTTACATATACTTTAGTCTTGACTCATAAAAACAATCTCCACCTCCCTGCCCACCCCAGATAATCCTTTTAAAATCTCTGTATTTTTTTCCAAGTATTATCTTTGCTTTCTGTTCAAACTTGTTCCAAGAGTGACTATGCTCACTCATTTCCTCAATTCCCACTTAGTTTTTAAAGTCTGGCTTTTTCCCCTATCGCTATGGAAATGGATATCTCTAAGATCACAATGACGCCTGCATCGCTAGCTAAATTTAGAAACTATCTTTCTTGACCGCTTAATAGTATCTGAATTTACTGACTTCATGTGTTGTGGTTTTTTTTCCTCCCTTGGCCTTTGGAACTCACTCCTTTGCAAACTCATTCTCCTCCACTCAGTCAATCCATTTTAGATTGATGGAAGGCATGGCCCTAGACTGTCTCACTCCTCTCCCTGAACACTTTCCCTAAGTGATTTCCTGAAGATGATCCATTTATTACTCTCTCTCAGATTTATTTTCTGAACTCTGTGGCCATGTAACCAATTGCCTAATTGCTATGCCTCTTTGAATCTCTTAGAAGTATCCTAAATTCCCCATGTCTAAGGCTGAATTAAAAAATCTCCATACAACCCAACCAAACACAACCTAACCTGGTTCACTCTTAGTATTCTTTATTTCAGTGAATGGTGTGACGTTCTATTCTATTCTATTCTATTCTACCACATCAAATTTTAAGAGTGCTACTTTTCTCATTTATACTATAGTTGTTATTACAATTTGGTGTTAAATTTTTGTCTTGGTCAGTTTGGTCTGCTATAACAATGTACCATAGACTAGGTGACTTAACAAAGAGCAGAATTTATTTCTCACAGTTCTGGAGGCTGTAAATCTGAAATCAGGGTGCCAGCATGATTGGGTTCTTGTGAGGACGGTCTTCCAGACTGCGTACTGCTATCTTCTCATTGTAACCTCACATGGCAGAAGAGGGAAAGACCTCACTGGGATCTCTATTATAAAGGCACTAATCCCATTGATAAGGGCTCTACCTTCATGACTTAATTGCCTTCCAAAGCCCACCACCTCCTAATACCATTGTATTAGGGGTTTTCAATGTCTGAATTTTGGCAGCAAGAAACAGTGAGTCCATTGCAAAATCAAATGGGAATCAATGAGCCTTTTAAAGGTGAGAACAGGAGAACTTGAGTTACTCCAATCATTCCTTTACTAAATCTGCAAATTTTTAGTGTTGCATTAACAGAAGATTTTATTTGAATGATAAAATAAAACATCACCCATTGCACATATAAAATTAAACAAAAGAATTATCTTTTGCTTTTCTGTTTTGTGTGTGAATCTTTTCACATGTTCGTATATGACCAAGAGGCTCTAGTTTTTATAATTTTGCAAAAGCACACATTATAAATGACTCCTGTTTTAAAATGTAGTGGATATAAAGAAAGAAAATAAAAAATGCTAACCCTCTCACCAGAGTTTCTGACTATAGGTTGTTGGAGATGATCTTTAGGGGCTCCCTAATCTGGAAGTTGTGAGATTCTTTGAATTTTTGGCATGTTTTCTTGACTCAAATCTTTGTCTCTGTGTTTATCTACATAATGGGTGTGTAATCTATGTTCCTCTACCTGTTTATGTTTATCAGGATAGGACAATGGATGTAAGAGAGGAGCCTTGAAGGGTAGTGGATACATGGAAAGTAATATTTCTGGAGTTTTTACTTTGTGCCACATATTATGCTGGATATTTTATATTCAGTGTATATACATTCAGTGAGTTAACATATATATATATAAGTTAACATATATATCTTACATATATTTATATATTATATATATCTTATTTATATATATATATGTAACTCATTGAATGTTATCTTTCTGTGCCTTTTGTATAGTAGCCTGTGTTTTACATTCAGGCTAAAGCAGAGTTTAGATAACTTACTTACAATCACATACTTAGTAAATGGTAGAAAACATATGAGTTGCTGAGTCCATAGCGTCTGTCTTTTTCGATTATCTTGTTTGCTTGATCTTATGATTTTAACAGCATTCTTTAGAGAGTAAGTTAGCAGGGGTAAGTATGCCAAGCTTTTCAGGGGATGAGAACTGTTTAATCCAACTCTTATTAACCTTTGTTACCACTGAGTTTTTATTGTTAGAATCAAGGCATAACCTTAAAACTGTTAAGTATATTTATATAACTAAAGAGTTACTGGTAAATTTTATTAACGCAGACATTGGTAGGGTTGAAGTTTGCCTTTGAATTATATGTTAACATATTTTGCTGAATACGTAGTCTGAAAGGGATTCTAGGGCAAATGTTTGCATTTTAATTTCTTAATATTTCTTAAGCATTTCCTTTTATTGTGTACATGTGTAGATATATCTATATATCTACACATGTGTTTAAATATGCATATATAATTAAAAGCAATTTTTTTCTAGTTTTAATAATAAACTTACATTATCTTTACTTCGCAACACTTTGTTAGTTTCCTGTACTGTGTTATTTGAAAGTAAGAAAAGTGAAACTGCATTTCTTCCCACATACCAAAAATAGTCTATGTTAGATATTTGGATTCTTAAATAATTTAAAAATTAATAGAATTATATTGAATATTTACTTAATAGAAATAACAGTATTTGTCATATCAAAATATGAGAATAAAATCAAATTTGTATAATTTGAATTAGATGTCTCTAAAACATCTAAAGACAGTGAAAAAATAAATTACATGATAAATCATTTGATAGCTTTGGTTCCCATAATTGAAAAATATGAAGTGAAAAATATACTTCAAGAATGGCTTTTATGTGATTTTAAATTCACACATTAACAAGAACAGAGCTCAAACCTGTATGAGTAATGCAGGTCTTAGTTGAAATGTAGCTATTGCAAAATTTTATTTAAAAAATACAGAATGAAAGGAATAAAACCAACCACTGGAAATTTTTACAATAAATGTTAAAGTATTAAATACATGGAATATGATACATTAAATACATTTAGTGTACTTTGGTGTATTCAGTGTATTTAATACACTCAAATTTTGTATTGTATAATATACACTAAATATACTTTAATACAACACAAACCATTAGTCTGTTATATATCTTCACTCATTACTTCTAAAGTCTGTTTATTCAAACGTGTATAATACCAATCATTTCCTGATTTGTAGTCCTTGACTTTTGTATTAAAAAAAAGTATGGGAAAAAATGCCAAACGTATGTCATTTATGACTCAGCAGCATAAAGACCTAGTTATGTTACTGTTGGTTTGCATGCTTGGTTTGATTTACAAAAAGTAAATGATTATTTAATTTTGTATTGTCTTAACGTGTTTTATACCACTATCACTTAGTATTTAAAAATACCTTATATATTATAAAATTGTAACTCTTAGAGCCATGCAGAATCTTAAGAGATTGTTTGATTTAGCTTCACTGCCTTTCAAATAATGTGACATCTGAAGTCCAGAAATTTTAAGAGATTTGCAAAATGTCATATCTAGCTTCTGGTAAAGGTAAGACTTAAATAATCAAGAGTAGTTCTAGTTTTGAAATCCAGGAACCTTTCTTTTTTTCCTTTGGCTCAGAGTTTTTGAAATATGTGATTTAAAAAAAATATGCTATGTAAATAAGGAGTTCATTCAACAATATTGATTGTGCATCTACCAGTTGCTGTGAATGCAGTGAGAGGTGAGATACATATGGTCACGTGGCTCATGAAGCTTATACTTTTGTGGAGGAGACCAATACATAATTACTAATTATGATAATTAGTATCAATTATACCCTTATAATAGGGTTCAGATAGAAGAATAACAGAGGAACAGCTACTTAAGAAAGATGGTCAGAGGTCTCCTAGGAGATGGGCAGAAGATACCCTGCATGTGAAGAGTACATGGAAAGAGTGTTCAGAGATAGGAAGTAGCATACACAAGGGTCCTGGAAGCTTCCATATTTTAAATTTATTTGCCTCCTATGCATCTTTGTACTAAATAATCATAAATTTACTATAATTTCTACTTATTGAAATATGTATTGCTTGTTTGCTCATTGGTATTATAAACATAACATAATTGTATAGTATGTTACATAGTGAGGTCAGCAATACTTTTTTTTCAGTAATTATTGAACAAAAGTACATGTTCAGTAATTACTGCCAGGATCCATCCCACAGACCCCAGCTGCATGATAGATGAATGAATGTACTCAGACACAAATTTCCGGTGAACGAGTGGGCTAGGGGGTCATGTGCCGCTCACACAGAGAGATTGCAGCTACACCACTCTGACCAGTTGGCCCTCTCCGCATTTATTCAGTACAGATTTAATAACAGAGGCTCTAAGTCAACACACTTGTGGAGAAAGATTAAGGCCAGATTCCAGGGCCTAATGCAAACACCCTTAGAGGGTAATCTCCCTGATCTACCTCCCCCAAGAGGACCATCTGGCTCAACGGTTAGTTTTAGGACCGAATGAGTAAACAAGTTATGCAGATAAACTCTCCCACATATCCTAGCTATTTGCTTTTCTTATTAGCTAAATGTAGAGGGGATTTAGGCTGCCTTTAGCCAAAACTTCTATGCAAAAACCTCTCAGCCTTCCAAGGTTTGTGGTTATTTGTTAAAGCTATTGCTAATAATTTTTAATGTTTTTGCTATCACCCTGAGTGAATTACCACAGTGTTCATGTATGAGCAATTATGTCATTATTGATAAGGAGAGAAATGGGATTAATTGAAAGATGTGAATTTTTCTAATTGATTTCCTGATCAGACATGTTGATTTTAAAATGTTAGGACTAGAGGCATACACCCCCTGTAAGTCTCATTGTCCTTAAAAACCATTAAAAATCAAAACCAGGAAATTTACATTTTAATTTTATTCTTGGTATTATGATAGTGTCTCTGAGTGTCTGATTATCAGTATGGTACAATACAGTAGAAACTTACAACTTCTGAAGGAAAATAAAAATGATTTTCCTCCAAAACAGTTTATTTAGGAGCCCAAGACATATGAAAGGATAAAAATCTCACCTCAGTTTGTATAATCACTATAGGACAGTTTAGAGGTACCTGAAAAAACTAAAAGTAGAGCTACCATGCCATCCAGCCATCTCACTGCTAGGTATATACTCAAAAGAAGGGAAATCAAGCCGGGCGCGGTGGCTCAAGCCTGTGATCCCAGCACTTTGGGAG